>NW_009702917.1:81816-150087 GCF_000703405.1 Apaloderma vittatum | reverse complement strand
TGCTGATAACCAAAACCTATTGTCCCATTCCATAGATTCTGCAACGCAGTTTTCCTCTTTCTAACTGAACGATAGACTATTTTACATACAGGATTATTTTTTTTTTTTTGCCTTGATTAGCAGTCCACCATGGAAACATCATTTATTATTAACATTTAAAGCAAGTCTTTATATTTTGGATAAGCTGGAGTAGTGGAATGTTCCTTAGGTCCCTGGATCCAAATTCCTGCTATAAGTTGAAACATTTTTGCCAAAACTGAAGCTTCTAGAAAGAAAGAAAGAAATATCTATGGCTCATGCAATCCAAATGAGTAGCCTGTCAAGCTAGCAGATTTTTTTTTTTTTTTAAAAAGATAAAAGGTGGAGGGAGGACAACACATTTAGACGTTTTGCTGAAGGGCATCAAGTCCTTGTTAACCCAGGGAGAAGTTAATCGCTGTTAAAGAAGGAGGAGAGGGATTCTGTCATCTGACTGGGGGCTGCTAATTGAGTAGTGCTGGCGTAAAGGATGAAGATAAGTAGTCATCTTCCAAGTGACTAGAGATAGAATTACTTACAATGTAATTCATTTCACTACGAGGTCCAGATTGCCTTCTGGAAGTATTTCAATCTCTTTACTGTCTCTCTGTTGTATGCATAGTACTGTAAAGATGGAATAACAGGGGCCACTTAAAATACGTAATGTGATCTGTGTATTTTTTTAATTATTTTAATTTTTCTGGCAGAGATGGATTCCAAGTTTTTTTGTGAATGTTTACTTCTGTTTGTCATAAGATCCAAACCGAGGGAATAGACTTAGAGATAAAAATCAGGCAGTTAAATTTTAATTCCAGCTAACATTAACAAAAATAATGCATTTTTCTTCAAATTCAGTTTATATATAGTTAAGAGTTTGAACAGAGGAAAGGATTAGCACTTCTAATTTTGCCTCAGTGTCCAAGCTTGTTTTCTTTGGCTGAAGGAGAAGAATTAGTTGTCACAGAGGCAATGAGTCTGGTGTGAACATGAATAGGAGTGGGTGTCGTTGGACTGGGTGTGGATGTCTGCACCGTAGGCTCCACTTCTGGCCCTTGGAGAGTAGTACCGTGCAGGAGTCTGGGAAATACATCTTCTCCTAAAGAGTATGTTGAAATTTGGCCACGTGAATTCTGCCTTAAACTCCCTCACCTACATCGAATAGACATGATTCTTGCTTATGAAGGACTACTAGGGCCACCAGCTCAGGTGTAGGTCCCAAGTTATGTAGGTGAGTTCTGCTGTGAATGCACTTACTTGCAGAATAGGGAAAATGTTACTTGCCTTTTAGGGAAAGTATGAACTAATATAATTAAAAACACTCTGAGGACTTTAGATGGACGATGTTAATGAATTGTGAAATGCATGCCAAAGTCCAACATACTGAGAATTGCATGTGCAAATATCCGAAACGTCTCTTCATGGTGTGCAATTCTGTCTGAGAGTGACTGCATGATTTGCTAATTTGATATGTCCTTTATGTAAGCCAAAATATTTTTGTCTGATTTATTTATTGATCTTTTTCCTGACTAAGGAAATTTGATTTATGTAGAAAAAATTACGTGAGATGTGGAGAAGGATAGATTCAGTGTGTTCTTGTGTGTATGTTTGGGGTCTGGAGACAGACACTGAGCAGAGCAGAATCCATCTGGTACAGGGGTAAAGCTTTTTAAATGTCTGTCTGATCGGATGGAAGCTGCTCAGTTTGGGCAAAAGCAAGTGGTATGTCGTTTCTAGTTGCTCTGATGCTAGAAACTAACCAGATTACGTGTTGTCGTTGCTGTTGAGGCTGTTTTGCGAAGCTCTGACTTGTTCTGATAAAATATCAAAACGAGGGGTGGACAGTCTTCTGCCGGCACAGAGCGGAACGGTGTGTGTGATGGTCTCCTGGCTGCTGGTTACTGTTACCTGAGAGGACTTCTGCCCTTCCTTCCTTCCTTTGCGTTCCCACCCCATTAAACTTTCTATTTTCCTCCTTGCAGAGGACTTTCAGGCCACTCTGTAGCTCTGATGTTGCAAGCTTCTCATAGCAGTTCCCCAGGAGGATGCAAACTCCAGACTATTAGATTTCTACAGGGCATGAGGGAGTGGTTGAGTCCGTGCCCATTAAACTGTTGCTTTCTGTGGTGGAATTTAATTGTGCAGCTGTATGTGAAATAAGTAGGGAGGGGCTGGTTGTTTGCTTTTTGCTTTGCACAGTCAACATCAAGGAACTAGTTCTTAAGTCCTGGTAACTCTTACTGTCACTCACTCTCTACTGACTAGAGAATTGGGGGTTTAAGTGGGAGAGAAGCGGAATGGGGGCAAAAGGACAGCTTTTTAAATATAGAATCATGGAATTCTATATATAGCTACTTTTAATATCATGTGACAATAACTTAACTAACGGTAGTAAATATAACATGAGTTCATCATATTTAGCATGTATTTGCTCTTCTTAGAAGTGTTTTGTAATCTACTTGATCAAATATGTTGCATGTGTATGTGCATTTATATTTTTCTAATTCTCTGTGTTATATAATGCAGACATGCAGTGAGAATCACAGAAATTAAGGCTGTAGAATTTGTCTCAGATTAGAATTTGAGTTCCTGTGTCTTTGTCAGTTCCATGTCCTAAACCATGCAGTTTAGTATCTTTAAAGAGTGAGCAAAAGTTGAAATTTGTTTTGTATTATAATGAGAAAAAGAAGCAATTATTAATAAAAAATTTCACTCAAGCTTCCTAATTTTATAGCTATCTTTGTAAGTAGGTACTCACTAGTTCTGAATGAGGCCACTCTTAATTGCAGTAATTTAATTATGGTCCTAAAGCCCTGATATAATGAAGTGCTCTTAAGTTTAAATGCTTTGCTAAATCAAGGTCTACATTTATTTCAGGTATTCACGACCACTTCTTTACTCCTCCTTCATTAACTGTCTTCTCAGCATTTAGCTATACTGTCCTAGAAGCAGTCAAGTTTTACTAAATTAGAAAAGGATTAAAAATAATTTGGTGGGGGTTTTGTTCATGAAATCCAAACATATATGTGTGTCTGATAGGAATATGAGATGAAAAATAAATCTAGCAATAACTTTCACTAACAGTTTGTATAAGTGCCTTGGATTTTTTAAATCATTCTTTTAAATGTACGAGGTGCAAATGTTTCACTGCTACGGCTTGAGTATATATTTCTTTACTTTCTTTGTGATGAATTTCTAAGGATTCTGCTTCAGAGCTTCAGAAACATCAGTTTAATCAACCTTTTCATCTGTTTTCCCTTTCGTCATTTATATTCTGAGCCAAAATAGATTGACAGGCTGTTCTAATTACCAGGTGTGCAGGTAATAGCATCGACCAGGCCGATGCCTGGGAAGACGAGGGCAGAGCTGGGAGCTGAGCGGCATTGGGAGGCAGCAGAGATCGAGATGCTCAAGCAGAAGGAAGGGAGAAGGCAATGGGGAGGTTGATGGGGGGTGGCTGGGAGAGCAGAGCAGGGGAAAGGAGAATCTGTCCTATAACCACTTTCTTACGTAAGAAAGAGAATGCAGGTTGAAAATAACGTGTTTTTTTTTCCTCTCAATGACTTCTGAAAGAAAGTATTTCTTTCTAGGAAACACCTGGATTGACTTTATGTATAAGGATATGTTTTAAAGACTTACTGAACTAAACTAACATTTATAGTAAAAAATTATTTTCCAAATTCTTTGAAACACATAATACTCCACCAGTCCTTTGGATGTGTGAAAATACCTTTAAACCGTATGTTTGATACAATAAATAGAACCAAAGACATGCAAAGCTACATGAAAATGCTTTCACATCATACTGGCTGGATGTGGTAAATATTTATACTGTTCCTCCCTCTAAAGTAAAATTGATGCCACCATATGTGTTTTCCCCCTTATTAGCAATAGTTAATTAACATGCCACAGTAAACCCGGTTCCTGGAGTTGCGTCAGACTGTAAGATCTGCATTCCCTGCAGAGAAAAAGGTGAAATGATTAAAGAAAAACAAACAAGCCCCAGAAAACCACCAAAGACCTGACTGAGCAGACAACTTGTGTTAAACATAAAAATTGTTGCCTGGGCTTGAAATAATTGATTACATAATTTTAAATTTGTGATAACCTCTTACAGAAGTGCACTGTGTGCCTGCACATGTATGAAAATGCAGAAGCTTGGAATTTTCCAATACAATTCTATTTGTATACTGCTTGTGGTCAGGCTTGACCCAAATCCACCCATTCACTTCACCTGTGATTTATCCCTGCTTGTATTAAAATTATCAGCTGACCATGCATGTTTGAAAAATGAGTTCACTGAACAAGTTTTAAAGGATTCTTCGTTTTATTCAAAGTACCATAAAACTCTCTGCATAAAACTTTCCTTGCAGAAAGCTTTCCAAAAAAGCAGGATTGTTTTCCTTTAATTGTATTTATACACTGATTTATTTACCACAAAAAGAGAGCTCTTATTTTTGTCGTTGCTTTTACATTGCCTGGGAATGCTAAATGTATCTTCTGTGGCTCAGTGTTGAAAGGAGATGGTGAGAGAAACGGAGAATGGTTTCCTATGGGCTTGTCATCAAGTTCTCTGAGAGAAGGCTACAACTCCCCTCGCTTTCAGACAGCTCTCCAGGCTGTCGTGTGGTTATTCAGCCACGGTGTTTCCTCAGCATCTGGATCTACCAGGGGAAATTTCCCTTGGGAAATTTAGCAGTGCTGCTCAGGAATAGCAAAACAAAACAAAAAAACTGTTATAGGATATCAGTTATAAGCACGACTGTAATGCAAAATATTAGAGTAATATTTTTTTTTGCAGAGATCTTAAACCAGTGACTTTGTTAGGGATGAGAAGTTCTGTAAGCTACAGGCTGACTTTAGCACTTTGCATAAGAACTGAATAGTCTGGAAGAGCAGACAGACCTCTTACTGCACATTTAATGTGTTGCATTTTTAAGCATTTTGTTTTGAGAGAATATCAAAAACTTCAGATATGAAAATGTTCTCTAAAAAGTTTCCCTTGAGTTTGTCAGAAATTATGAATGAGTAGAAAGTAACAAACTCAACCTCCTTTTAGCTATATTTTTCCTTTATGATGTTTTCTGTTTGATAATTTTAATCTTGTCAGTCTTCTTTGGCTTGTATATTATTCCTTCGTGATTTTATTAACAAAGAAGAGGTTATTTTTCTTTGGATTGAGTTTATTTTTTTTTAGAAGCTTCTGCTTTTCTTACAAAGGCTAGAGATGAAAAATGCCCACAATACAAGAAGACTCTGATAGACAATGAAGCAGATATTTTTGTAAAAAACCACAAACTTCCTTTAAACAATATGTTGCATATTGAGCTTGTTAACCTGTCTCTCTGTGCTGTTCTTTCCTAGATTAACATATGTAGGGGGTTTTTTTCCAGTTTTGCTTCTTAGTACATTAGTTCTTCATGATAGTGACATCTGAACTTGTTTTCTTTAGTCTCTGACCATTTGTAGTGCCCTAAAATGGACACTGAGGTCCACCTGGACATTTCACTCATGCTGAGCAGAGCAAAAGGATATTTGTAGTCTGTACCCACATTGTTCTTTGCCTTTTCTACAAAAAAAAAAAATATATATTCAGTAGTGATACCATCTTGAGTCATTCTTCCCTACTGTTTTATTTTTTATATCTGGCTTATTGATTGTTTTCTCTGTAGGTAGCATCTCATATTTGTATTTAGTGACTGTTATCCTGTTTTTTGCAGTTCATCAGGATAAATTTAGATAAATGTCATCTTCTATGACACACAGGGTTCTGGGTTTGCTTTTGTTGATTATTCACTTCGAAAATTTTTTTCCCTTGGATCAAGCCAATATGTTTCTACACTTTTAGACATGTAGTTGGATTTTGCCCACTGGATGTATGGTTTTGGTTTTCAGGTTATCAATTATTTGTGATTAGATCAGGCTGCTTATTAGATGTAGAAAATTACTTTGAGACAGGATATTGTTGAGTTGGCTTTTTTAAGTAGGAGCTGAGGCATCTGGAAGAGACAGGAAATTGAAATTTTCTTAGTTGATTTTTGTACAATGTGTTAGGGCTGTTGCATGAATACCTATAGTTGATGTTTGGTTCTAAGAGATGACATGATTACTTTTCATATCTTGTTGAGATAACATAGTTAGGACCATTTCTTCATCTTCTGTTACATAGCCTTTTATCATTGTATTGTGAGTACTTCTTGTTTTCGTGAAACACAGGACTGGTTTTTTGTTTGTTTATTTGATTTCTTTTGTAGTAGGTTATTATTTATATTATCTTCCCCTCAATGGTGGTATGGTGTGTTTTCACAACCGTGACAAAAATGTGTGTAAAAAGTTATCTAGGTTATGTGTGTTTTGCTTAGGAGGTTAATGCCACTGTTTACCTTGTCATCTTTTTGCATATTTTAATTTCAAATGCCATATTTTAGCATTTTGCAAGTTGTTTTTATGATGTTATAATCATTAGTAATGTTAATGTTAGCACATTATGTTAGCGACACAGGAGGGGTCTGAAGATCTAGACAGAGTTGGCTGCTGAAAAATGCAGGTTATTTGCAGACTTGGGAAATTTTTTAAATATAAAGAGATAAGTGACATACAAGAAGGTGGAGGGCTGTTATTCCCCAGTAAGGACACTGGATTATGTATTAACATAATTCAGTGATATCCTGATTGAAACAAATCTCCTTCTTCTATTTTGTTTGATGGCTTCATGCAGTTTTGGAAATATGAGTATCATTGCAATGCTTAGTCATTCAGGTCTATAAGTTTATTGCCAGCACATTTCTCTGCAACACAATTTTGAGGATGAAAAATTGTAACTTTTTTAATGAACTGAAGAATCCAATTTTGAAAGTTTCTAGATGACCCTGAGGATGTTGCCTTAAGAGTATGGACTTACATGAGACAGCAATAGAGTCTTAAATAGCTAGTCTGAGTTTCAGTTGGAGACAAGGGTGCTCGATAGCCAGTGTGAGATGAGGTTACGTAAACTTAACGGCAGCTCCACCTTTAACTGGCATCTTATAACTATTCAGTCAACTTATAGACCTATTCCAGCTCCTGCTAAAATGAAGAGAAGCTTGCTATTAATATCAAATTGATATTTATTGGGACTTTGACTGACATTTTCCAAGTGATTTCATTATAATAATGATATTGAGTGTGCCTAGTAGGGTTGAAAAATTTTAAACCTTCGTCACGTAAAGTATTGAAAAATTCCAAACCTCCAAATATCAGAGGAAAAAAAAAGGCACTGAGGAAAAGACATGTTAGAAGCTGAAAGATGAGTCAAAACCTCATCTTGTGTAAACATGTAGCAGAAAAAAGAGGGAATGTTTTCTATGAGAACTATGGACCTGGATGCACAGGGTGTCAAAAGGGGGCAAGGTGTTTTGTAAGTGGTGCTGAGGCCAGAACTACACTTTTATGCCACTGTTATGGCACAGTCACTTTTCTTCAACATTAAAATGTGTTGCTCTTTAGCTGAGAAGTGAGACACTTTATCCAATTATTCTGTATGCACAAAACGTGCTTTACATAACCAGAATTTCAGAGAGCAAAGGTAAGTGGTAAGTAAGGTGTCTTTCTGTGTGGTTCCCTTCATAAACAGAGAAAACATGTAGTGGGCTGGTTTTGCAAATACAACAGTAAAAGAAACCTGTACCTTCTTCATGTTGGTTGCCCTGAGAAGTGAGACACTTTATCCAATTATTCTGTATGCACAAAACGTGCTTTACATAACCAGAATTTCAGAGAGCAAAGGTAAGTGGTAAGTAAGGTGTCTTTCTGTGTGGTTCCCTTCATAAACAGGGAAAACATGTAGTGGGCTGGTTTTGCAAATACAACAGTAAAAGAAACCTGTACCTTCTTCATGTTGGTTGCCTAGAAATGTGCTGTTAGTGGCAGGGCTGCGAACTGTGGCAATCTGAGAGCTCCTGCTTCCCTGAAAGGGTCAATTCTTGCAGAAAATGTGTCTCCTTAAGGCGAGCAGTTTGTATGAGCATATCTGGCTCCTTGGGAGGAAGAGCTTCTCTGTATCTGTTGGGACAGAATTCCTGGGAAAAAAAATGCATGTATTTTGAAGTCTTACTTCAGTCACACTTGTTTAGCTTGAATATTTCTAGTCAGATAACTGAACAAAATAATTAAAAATGCTTGAAGATTTTGAATTTTCTAGAAAGATATTATGGCTTAATTCTAAATGCTCTGTAGTATGTTTTTACTTCTGCTACTGACATTGAAATTAGAGTAAAATTGCATTCACATAAATGGAGCAGCTTTGAGACCAGTTCCCACATAAAAATGCGTTTTTCTCAGGAAAAAAATAAATAAAAATCCCTTGAGGCCTGGTCTTTTTGCAAGCAATTCTGACCCAATTCATATATACTACTTGTAAAATTTATATCCTTTTCTCTCTCAGAGGCACTGCATGAAAAATTATGGGAAAAAATACATTGTAGATTGCATCAGCTTTTTCTTCTTTATTCCCACAGGCACAACAACTAACAGATCTGGAGCAAAAACTAGCAGTTGCAAAAGATGAATTGGAAAAGGCAGCCCTTGACAAAGTAAGAAGTGTATCGTAATGTAAGCATGTTTATCAGCTGTGATTATTTCAGTGTAATTTGACAAAAACAAATGAAGTCTTCCAGTGATTTAGATGCATACTTAATTGCATGTACCTGGGAGTAATGCTACTCAAATCAGTGGAACTGATTATGACGCATGAAGTTAAGTGCAGCTGCAGTTTTTTAAGAGGAGGACAATCAAGTGGGAAACATCTCAAAACCTCGCAAAAGGCCAAATGTGACAATTCTTGATGTGCAACAGTGCTCTAAGAATGTTCCTGCAACCCGTATCTGAGGTTTAGTCATAATTTCAAGGAGGATGGGGTGTAGAAATGAGTCCATCTCTTTTTAGGGTGGGACTGATCTATCAGCTCTGCAACAGGGGACCTTTCTTCTAAGTTTAAAGTAGCTGGGATGAAAATATCATGAAATAGGGAAGCAGTTTATCAGAAAGGAAAGAAAACTTCAGTGCGCTACCAAGGACTACCTTTTTCGTTTGGTTTTCTAGTATTTTCAGTTTCCCTTGGGCAGTTTAAGAAAAAAAAAAAGTGCCCCTTGCAAACGTCAAAGCATTTTTCTTTACTCTCCAATATTGCAATCAGTGAAATCGCCCTCTTGAGTGAGGATTTGCATCCGGCATTGCAAAATTCCATTATGTAAGCAATGCCCACAGTAGCGTTATTCAAACCTGTGTGTGCATCAGGTGATATCATGTGTTCCTTGTGAGCATGCTGAAATAAACTGCTCCACATACTGATTTAAAATTTAGGCATGTTCCTTCCTTTCTTTGCTCATGTAACACTCAAAGATGTGCTAATATACTGTGTGTGGCAATGACAAGAGAGCGATGCTTGCCATGACTATCTTCTAAACACAACTACTCGTTCTAATGAAGTTATGAAGGAGAAAGCAAAGAACATTTGACATCGGGAACTTTTAATGAGAATGCTATTAAGGCTTTCTGTCTGCAAATTGAAAGGGGATTTGCAGCACACCCAACTGACTCTTCTGACCCTCTGTTTCTTTCCTATTAAATATTATAGAATTTTAATTTAGGGCTCAGTTATGATTCCATAGGTTTAAGAGAAGGCCAGTGTCGTCGTCTTGCAAATCATCATTGAGAGAGTCTTTGGATCGCATCATTGCTTACATGCGAAAGCGCAGTGGAAATGGCAAGCAGGAGTAAAGAAAGCAGTACAGATGAAGGAAAAAAGCAAAGTACATATGAGTGAGAACTGTGAGATAGTTTTATGAGGCTAGAAGTACCTGTGCGTGACTAGTTCTAACTGCAAAGTAATAAGACCATTTAAGCTGTAAGTTTGGGCTCCCTGGTTAGGAGCCTTTCCATATGAACTAGGAACTGGAAAGAGTCAGCCAATGGTCCATCCATGTCAATGATGACTTGGCCTTAACTGTTTAAATAATTTTAGTATCCGTAGTTTCTGCTAAAGGAATGGAAGCAATATGTAAAGCAATGCAAATTCATAGAACATGAGCTGTGTTTGAAATGGCTGAGTGATCAAACCTTAAAATGTGCCTATAAATAGGTATTTGTGGGATTTTGGGGGGAGGATGACAGACTTTTTTATTAAATAGTAGCTTGTGCAGACAGTGGATTTAGTGCCTTTCTTAAGTCTATTTACACTACAGCACTTTCCTCGTTCCCATGATGGACCCATGGAAGAATGATGAGTTTTTCATTACCACAGTCCAGATTATTCTATATTGAACTCAGCCATGTGACGGGAGTATAAATAGATCTGGGAAATCTGAAGACACGTGTCATATGTTGGCAGTATTTTGATCAGCACGCAGCTGTTTTGACCGCAATCGCATCTATGCAACAAGGTTATCGAGAACTTAGTGAAAGGATATCCCTGGTTTCTGTAGCGTTCCCTGAAGCTGTACTCTTCTGCTGCCCATTTTTACATCTCCTATCAGCAAAGTCAGAGTTGAATTTCCCTACCCACAGGATGAAAACAAAATGACCTACTCTTCTTTTACCTTTGGAGGGGCAAAATGGCTGGCTAAAACCAAGGCACAACAAGCACTGGATGGCAGGGATGAGAGGATGAGAAATTATCCAGAAGGATTTCTGGATGGGAGAAATGTGGTTTCAGATCAGTGTGATTTGCAGGAGCAGTCGGGTCATATAGTGCTAGATCGCTGACTCTGTATCTTCAAGAGAAATTAGACAGTCTGTTACCTCTGCCAAGTTGGTATCTGAGCTTATTTTGACTATGTCACATGGTGATTTATGTTCTCTATGCAGTCACTTCTTGAAGAGGTAGGGGAAAAGACACATTGCATGAAAAGAAGTATGCTAAGATCTTCTTTGTCAGTTAGAAAGTAAGAGGATCCTGGAGTCAGATGGATAAAGTGATCCTTTCCCTTTTGCACTGCTGTTAGGTCAGAGATGTAACAGACTAACTCGAGGTTCATACATCTTAATAAGTCACTCCTACAAAGTGCTGTCCACTTTGATGATAATCTGCCATTCCTCCTCACTGCCAACATCTGAAGGGAAAAGGTTCAGTTTTGTCTGTTTGCAAGTACCAACTGGTTCTCTTTGTTTATTTTTAAAGAAACACTCGGATTTTCCCAGTTAGGAGGTACATTCACTGATTCCAGTTCAGGGGAAATTTATCGAATGTATCATATGGAATATTTATCAGGTTTTAAAAAATACTTGTTTGGCAAATAAACAAAACCAAGGTGCTGTATGTTGAGTGCCTATGCTTAAAATTTGTACAACTGTGAAATATTTTTATGTTATATATGTAATATTTCAGATGCATAGTATGTAGTGTATAATGCTACATATACATATATTTTCTATGAACTTTTGTCATGGTATACCTTGATTTATATATTTTGAAATAAGTCTTTCAAGGTTGAAGTGTGCTGATGTGGCCTGTATTTATAGGTGCAGTCTTAATATAAAGAAATATAAAGATGGACCTTAATACATCTGGCCAATCTTATTCTTAACAAGTGAAAAGACCTATGGTTTATTTACTATACACTACAACAGCATAATATACCCCTGAGGGAAGCCATCTTTGTGTTAAAGTTTATCTGTACAACCTGTGGAAGGATACCAATTATTCTGAATGTAAAGAACAAAATTCCATACAAAATCTGCATCTTTGTGATACTTGTGAACGTTACTTCTCTGTAGCTATTGTATATAAAATCCAGACACTGTATGATATTTGGTACATTTTTGTTTTATTTCAGATAAAATAATATTTAATATTTATTTCCAATAATCAGTGGGATAAACCTGCATGGAGGAAAGGGAAGAGTGCAATGACTTTCTAGGCAGTTTGGTGTGTAATGCACAGTAACCTAATCACCCAACAAAACCCTCCTTTAAACAACCTTAATTTCTTCCATTAGTAAGAAAAAGCAGCAGCTGCTCATAAATGCTTGGCTTAATGCAGAGGGCAAAAGCAAGCAATCCTGTTCATAACCGCATCTCAGAGAAGTGATGGTTTCTCATTTTCCCTAGGAGTCACAGCTGAAGGCTCTGAAGGAGACCGTGCAGCTTTGCCTCTCCTCCGTTCTGCACAATCAGCCTCCCGCCACGAACCTAATCCCTTCAAAACCAGCTGAGAAGCTGACATCCCCAGTTACAAAGGGCTCAAAAGTTGCATTTCAAGTGACAAGCACCAAGGTATGGTTTCTCTCTCTCTCTTTTTTTTTTGTTTTTAAACCTCTTTGAAAGTTTATGCTGTAAGAGCATCAAACTGGAACTAAGGAGGATTTTAAATTCATTGAAAGATTAGGATGAATTTTGAGGATAATTCTAAGCCCGTTTCTGATGTCAATAAACTTTTTTTTGAAGTTGAGAAGCAGCTACTTTTTTTGCTGAGGAACAAAATTCTGTCTATCATTTGCTAAATGGACCGTGTCTGCAAAACAAATCTATAAGGAAGATGGATTTGCATTTAAAGTAAGTGAGAATGTTGTTTCATAGGATTATTTACCTGTCAGGCACTGATAGTGAGTTTGTGGTAATACAGCACTAAAGAGTAAGACAGGTTTTGTTTATCGTGTTTTTTTTTAATGAAAAAGACAGATATAAAACCATGAAGTAGTTTGTGCCACCAGATCGAATTTGCTAAAAGTGATCCGTGGAATTGATAATAGGTCATAGGCAATATGCCAATTGTGCAATATGGGAAGAACGGTTTAGGAGACAGTATGAGGAAAAAAATGATGAAAAGTGTTTTGATTCAGTAGATTGAAGTATTTTAATGCAGTCAAGTTTTACAGTGATTAACAACTGTCCTTATAATTCCAGGCTTCTCATGTATTCGACTAATTCAGTAGGTCTAAAATAAATCTGTGATTTCAGTTAAAAAGGAAGCTTTACAGAAGAATGACTGAAGGACACTTTAATATCCTACTTAAATACCAAAATTCTTTCCTGAAATATAAATAGGAATTGCTAACTCATAGCCAATTTGTGGGTTTTACGTGGCAGCTGTTGTTATTGTCTATTAGTACAGATACTGAAGTAAAAAATTAGTCATCTTTCCGTATGTAATTAAAATTGAAACATAATTTCAGAACATAATTTTAGAACTGGATCTCACGTTGCTACTCTTACAATTATAATGGTCTGTTCCTTAATAGTAGGAGGAAACCTTCATTCCCAATTATTCGTACCTCTGGAAATACAGCACCCTGTTAATTAATAGCAGCACACGGGGCTATTAGCACTCATTTAGATTAAGATCAGTGGTTCTGTGTTCTGCAAGAGACTGGACACTTCTGTAGGTCCTGCAGACTTGAGCTTCTCTCTGAGTTCTCAGGAGCATGTTTTTCCAAAGTTAACATGGCTGTCGAACTGTTTGTCTTGTTCTTGCTGTTCTTTTCTTCGGATTGGAAGTGTTTGTGCCTCTTTCGTGAAGGTGTAGGTGTGCGGAGGGATAAGACGCAGTCCCTGCTAAGCCTGCGTTTAAGATTGGTGTGAGGTCAGAGCCTCAGAAGCATTTGAGATCTCCTTGGTTTGACAGGTATTAGAGTAGAGCAGCGAAGGAAATGGGAATTCAGTATAGAGATTAGAATTAGATCTTTTTGATGTACGACTGAAACACAGAGTACTCTTCCTTCTTTTTTTCCGGCATCATATAGAGTTTGTGTTTAATGTGCCTATTTGTGAAATGTATTGGTATTTCTGTGCTCCAGCCTTTTGAGAGCCAGCATTTAGTCCTCTGTGTCCAAAAGTGCTTGAATAAGTTATATGCCTTTTTATAATTAGACATTGCGCACATTTCTCTGCACTTGGCATATGCCATGAAAATGTCTGAGAAAATAATGGTCTGCAAACCTCGTCTTCCACACATTGACATCTCATTATTATAAATCTGTGCATTATCAGTGATTGTAAAACCACTGAAATCTGCTGCTGTGAAATAGGTTGTCAAAGAGTCATAGTCAGTCCATAATTATACTCTCTGCTCTTGAGCTGTGTTATAGAAGACTTTTTTATAACATCCATTCTTATGTATCTCTTCCTTGTTTTTTTTTACTTCCTCTTATAAGCCAGCTAACTCTAACCACAGATGTATACCTTTCTTATTTTTAAATTAGATTTGCATAAACATTTTGATGTAGCAGGCTAGTATTTTTAGGTGGATATAAGTGTGTGTGATTACTTAAATATGCTTTCATATGTAAAGATGGGAACTTCAGATGAGCAGTACTTATGCATCTTGTCATGTCTGATAAGCAGCAGTTTCACCTTCAGGAAAGAAATTATGATTTGTCTGGTAAAATCTTATTTCAAAGATGTTTTCATCCAGCCTAAAAATTGCTTTCGAAAAATGTCAAACTTATTTTAAATCCACTGAAGGTTACATCATATGGTGTGTGATACCTGTGTCACTTGGGGACAATCATCCCTCAGATTGAGGTGCTTGCTGCTTAAAAAAAGAAAAAAAAGGTGCAAGTGTCTAAGTTGTATATTTGTATTCATAATTGGTAACCATAATACCTGAGTGCTTGTTAGAGATGCTGTTTAACACAAGAACACTGTGTGGAAAGAGTAATTAGAAAAGCAAATTACCAAATTTCTTGGGAAGGTTAGTTTTAAAAAATTTATTTCCTAGTGAGGTGCTTTGATCTTTTTAGATAATGTGATATAAAGAAGCGTAAATCAGGTTTAAAAAAATCAGTGCAAGTCAGTACATAGAAGTGCCTTAATCAGTGAAATAAAAGTTGCTCTGGATAGCTTAGTAATTTGGAAGAGTGGGTAGTAATGGGAAATTTTTACATTTAAAGCTTAGGAAAAGTTCCCTGAAAGTGGACAAAAGCACTATCAGTCTGAGGTGAGTTTTGTGACATGTTTTAAATGGCTTAATATTTGCAATGTGCAAGAAAGTAAAATACAGAATTTACCAATGCAGTCAGCACTAATATTTCAGACCACAACCATTTTACCTGTCATATACCTGTCATAACACCGATTCTGGTGCTGGAGGCGTTGGCTGTTACAAATGGATTTAGGGCTCTGTGCACACAAGTCCAATGGCGCTAACAACTAAAACCAAGCATAACCAGGAGGCTGGTCATTAATCCTGAACTATGAGGTCTGTTACGTTCTGGATTGTTGACAATTATTTTTATTATATGGTTTCTCTTGCGCTCTAACATCGCAGCAATAACCATTCTGTGTTCTCCAGTGGAAAATGCTTCCAAACTAGTTGAGAGCTGTCAGACCTGGCTTTTGTTGCAGCAATTTCCTTACCTTGTTCCCATTACAGAGGTGATGAGGAAAGAGAAAAATGAAGAGGAAGGAGGAGGACTGAAACTCTACTTCCCTTTTTAATCTCCAGAGAAGTGCCTAAGGTCCTGGCTACTTAAGGAGTATTGTTAAAAGGATGGAAGCTGTAATGTTTACTCGGCTGGGAAACGTGGGTTGGTGTAATCCATGAATCAGAGCACTGGTTTGGATTTCCTATTGAGGCATTTTCTGCACTTTCTGTATCTCGACGTGACAAACAACTCTGTGAATTTTTAAGGAGTTAGTAGATGGAATGCATTCTTAATCCATTTATTTAGATTCAACTTTAAGGAAAAGGTTAACACTATACCATATATAAAAAAAGAATCAATGAAAATGGTAGTAATAGCTCTCATTCAAATATTTTTGGCTCTGCACTGTGAAGATACCTGGCTCCAAATACAACAAAATGAACTTTAGTGACACTGTGGAAAATTAATGCCAAACCAAAATCAGAAGTGAAACAGAAAAGCCTGTTTCCAGGGCTGGAAATGCTGGGGAATACAGTGACACAGATACCAGAATTATAGTGATGAGTTTGCTCTACGGTGTTTTTGCCTAATGCAAAAATAGTTTCATGTATTCCCAAAATGAATTTCTTCATTATAAATGCCCTAGATTTTTTGTGTATTTTTGGGAACTGCTCTATTTTAAGAGTGGAAAATACATATTGATTTCAAACTGTGAAGAATAACAGCCTCTTCTGTCGTGTACGTTACGTAGGTGGAAAGATTGTCTATGAATGGCGCTTCAGTGTCCTGGTCTTGATGGAGGAGATGCAGACTGCGTAAGAATGAGAACTGTCCTGTAGAAATGTATATTACAGACTGAAAGGGGAACTACTACTCCACTTTAAAAAGATTTAAAGATCTCACAAGAAAATGCATCGCTTTAGTGGTTAAAAGTGCTGCCTCCGCCTCACACCTGTTGTGATTGACATGGACTCCAGCATACACTGTCAGCATAAAAATTCAGAGAAGTCAAGTACTGTGGGCCATCCTCCTTTTATCTGGAAATAAGTATGTAATTCATTCCCCATCAAAGTAAGCTTGGGAACTTTATAGCTTTATTAAGCCTAAGAAAGTGTTCTTGTTGGAGCAGAAATGAGGAGAGCTTGTGAAGCGGTTCGGAAAAGGTACAGGTCTGGAAAGCTGGTCAAGAACAAGGTAGACTCTGAAAAGCATTTTGAAATGCCTGTATAGGAAATCCAAGTTTTCTGTGTGGATACAGAAATAATGTGTTAGGTTAAATTTAAGCTTACAGGTATTCTGAGTGCATAGATATCAAGTATCTACTACAGACAGAGCAAGGCTGCTGAAAAAAATAAGATTATTGTAGTGTCGAGAGTTGGAGTTTCTTCACTTATTTAATCAGGGGATTTGAAGTTTGGGGTTCTTTTTAAATATTTATAAAGGGTCTATGATTTAGGAAGCCAGAATATTTCTTAGATTCTAGACCTTATCCATTTAATTCTACAAAAGTAGAAAAGAATTATATAAATACTTGTAAAAAACAAGACAACGATGAATTTTTTGCACTTAGTTATATATTACTGATAATACTGTAGGATATTATATTTCTATAGTTGACTAGAAAATTTAAACAATCAATACATGTGTACATTTCTTCAAAATGTACAAATACATTTTGAAGGAGTGAAGAAATGTCTGGAATGTGTGCATTTGACCAAATCCATATTTACGAGATTGAACAAAGGGTGTGGGGTTTTTTAATTGTCTTTTAAGACTGTTTTGGTAGATCCTAAAAAACTAATAGAATAGCTTTGTATTAATGAAAATTAGCAGCTCAATATATCAATGCATCATCTCATCTCTTTCCTTTTGAAGGTCAAGAAAGACACAAATCAGAACAAATTACTTAAGGAAATAGTTTCTTTCATTCTAAAATCAGAGCTATTACCATTCCTATAATTTATCATAATATTCCAGTGAAATGAAGGTACTGACCCTTTGAAGAAAGCAATTGCAAATTCTTTGTTCAAGAATCTGTGAAACAACACAAATATAATTATGGACTTGTTTATGTCCTTTTAAGAAAGATAAAGACACTGAAAAATTTTCTAATGTGTGATTATTTTTACTCGGGGTGACCTCTGTATAACACGTTGAAAACAGAATTCAGAATTTATTTGTCTTTGGCAATTACATTTCAAATTGATATTACAGCATTATGCCAGGAGTCACCCCAAATATTGTGTGTAATAAACCCACCCCAGAGGCAGAAAGAATGGGCAAATGGACTTCTGAGGCGCAAAAGATGCTAGTCGGAGTTTAAAAAGGTATTACTGAGATGACCTGCCTGGTGAATGAGGGAAAAGCTGTGGACACTGCCTACTTGGACTTGAGTAAAGCCTTTGACACCATCTCCCGCGGCATTCTACTGGAAAAACTGGCAGCTCATGGCTGAGACAGGTCTACTCTTGGCTGGGTAAAAGACTGACTGGATGGCCCAGCCCAGAGCGTAGTGGTGAATGGGGTTAAATCCACTTGGTGGCCGGTCACAAGCAGCTTTCCCTAGAGGCCAGTTTTGAGGTCAGTCCTGTTTAACATATTTATCCATGAGCTGGAAGAGGGGTTTAAGTGCTCCCTCAGTAAGTTTGCAGATGACACCAAGCTGAATGAGAGTGTTGACCTACTCAGGGCAGGAAGGCTTTACGGAGGGATCTGGAGAGGTTGGATTGCAAAATATAAGGTTAGACATAAAACAGTCATGGGTTTTAAACAAAACTTAGGCCTGGTTTGTTGGCTGCTGTGGTAAATGAAAATTCTAAGTAATTGTGAAAAACACATAGAGCAAAACTTAGTTGAGCTTCAAGATATAATACAAACCAAAACAGATGCAGCATGGTGTGTTCGGATTTATTTGGAAATTAATCGTATGCTCAGAATGATGAAAAGAACATAGTCTCTATCCTCTTAGCTTTATCAGAGGAAACAGAGGTTGAACCTAAGGGCATCAAATATAATATCTATGGTCAGCTGTAAGTAAAGAGCTAAACCATTGAGAGTAGTGGTGGGATTTGTGCTCCATTAAAACCTTGGGAAGTCAGGCTCAGTGGTACCTCAGTACTTTTCTGCTTTTGTGGCCTCAAACTTTGCTTCTGCCAGAGTTGATGAGAGATCCCTGGTACCTGCAGTTTCAGTGACCTCAAGGTCATTGCTTTCAGCACCAGTACTGGAAAACTGTAATTAAAAAAAAAAAAAAGGCAATTATTAAATGCAGAGTCAGCCACACTTTGCAATATGCACTAATGACATACAAGCATAAAATCCCTTCCTAACTCACAAAAATTATGAAAATAAAACAACATTGGAAAGTGACACCATCCATCAGTTCAGAATTTAATTTCAAAGAGAGTAAGAAATACATGTCTTCTTCTAAAATACTTACCATAGAAATCTCAGGTACCATGATTACCTGTAAGGTTAATGTAGTAAGAAATTTGTTTTTAAAAAGATAAAAGGTAATTTAATTGCAGAAACATGACTAGCATGACCTATTTCTTCATGTAAGCCTCTCCTGTTTTTTATAGCTCTCTTTGGAGTTACAGACTTTTATTCTCATTATGATCAATGAGAAGCCAACGGTAGTCTTGTATTAGTGTTAATGATGATTCACAAATAGTATGGCAACTCTTCATATCTTTTATTTCCTGAATTTGCTTCAGATTTAATATGTTTTTGCTGTTGCCTCAGAAAGCTTCCACAGAACTTTTTCTTCAGTGACTAATTTTTAATCAAATTTTATTACACGCTAGAAAATGTTTAACACCAGAGATCATTAAATTGAAAGCTGAAGCTCTTTGCTTTTATTACTTACTTTAAAGAAGTCTTCATTATTTGAACATTATCTTGATAGTAAATTAGTTTTAAAGGGTTTTTTCCATCTGAGTGCAATCAAGGGAAATTGAAAAAAACCGACCTTCTTATTTAGTCCATAACCCAAACCCAATATCATTCTCCTTCAAGTTTTAGTGACGCGATCTTTGTAATTATCTTCATGTCATTAACTATGTGACCTCACTCCTCTTTGATACACAGTGTAAGTAGCTGGACTGGCCCATTACCCTGGGGTTCAACTCTGAAATTAGTAATGGGCTAATGGGCTGAAGAGGTAACTGGTAACCATTCATTACTGCACTTTTTGTGGCTGTTAAGTGCTCATCAGTTTGCCTGTGCATGAAAAATGCTCCAAAGTCTCACTCCAAATATCCTTTTTTTAAATTAATGTCTTTGCTCATCAGATGAATCTATAAAGTCTCCCACAATCTAGTACATAATATGTTTTTGAAATGCTGTGGGTTACTGCTGGACAGTGGTTGAAAGGAGGACAGGACTACATCAAGTTGAAATTTCACACATCACACCCACTAGTTGGTTGGTGTGAGTAATGGTCTCACAGGGACGTGGGGAGTAACATGGACGTGTTCTGGTAAAAAACGTGTGCGTGAGCAATGAAGACGAAGCTCAATTTGTTTGTTAGTGTTAGCATTTTTTTCTACTGATATTATGTGTGAAAGAAGACGTGAAATGTGCACTGGTTCCAATTAATCATTTTAAGTGGCTTATGAAGTTGAATGTAATTGTGAAAGTATTCCCAAGGGAATTGTGCTACCCAAGGATATCGTAAAGATTTATCTGAAAATGATTAATCCAAGTATCCTGTATACAATATGTATTATTTATCTACTGATACAAAGCTTCACTCGATCTATGTTTATGGACCCAAGTGCGAAACATTAGAGAAAATTAAGCAATTTTTTTTCTTTGATTTAAGATGTGATTTGGAAAATATTCACAGAGAAAATACTGATTGGCTCTGGGTATTTTGGCCATTAATAGAAATTTTATAGCAATCCGATTAAAAAGATTGCACTGAGTCATACATACATCATAAGAAATGCAAAATGGCCTGGTGATAAACGCAAGACATTCAAGCTCAGTTTAATCAAGCAATTTAAGAAACCACCTACAGGCCGATATCTGAAGTCTCACCATCTTCTAGAATGTTTAAGCTCCCCCTTATTCTACATTTTTTTTATGTTTAAAAAATGAATAAAATTTCAAAAATCTCTATTATATTGTCAATGAGAAAGTAAAATAATCTGAAGGAATTTGCTCTCATATAGTGAAAAAATGTTCAGGTAAACCAAAAAATCTTTTAGCATCAAGTCTATAATTGTTCAAACCAAATTAAATGATTGGTGCTTAAATGGAATGCTTGAAGCAGTGAAAAATGGTGTCATATAGCAAATAAATATTGGATCTTCTTTGTTACTAAATATTTTGAGGTAGCTTACAGATTATTAATGGAATCTTATTTCTTCATATCTTTTGAAAAATAGTCCTCAGCTCTGTTGATCGAACTGGGGTCATGATAGTAATCGTATTGTCAGGTGGTTTTTTTCGTGGGAAAGGACTTAAACAGACACTTGGAAGCAGTTTATTTTGGGAAAACTTCCTCTGCCTAGGTTCCTACCTTTTCTTAAATCAATAAGAAAGCAATTTTTTTTAGGCATTATTGGGGAAAAAAATATCAGTCTCAAAAGGAAGAGTATTTCTCCAAGTGACCTACCTCATTTATGAAGTGCGGCTTCATAAAGGGTTCCAGCTTCACCAAGTTGGTCGTCTTGGGACCTGTAAAACTCTTCTGAGGTTGGGCATCTTTGGCTTTATGTTCGTGTCTGAAACTTCAGTAGCTGCTTTGTTCATCTGGGAAGTCTGTAATTGCCTATAAAGCATATTCTGACGGTGTGTATTATTGCTGCTCTGACGTGTAAGTAGTGTTATACAGTGTTCATTATCCCACAGCTAATTGCTTTTTCCTTTGTGTAGAAAATCAAGGCTGTTATTGAAGGAATGTGTTAATTTGTGGGGTTTTTTCAGTTTCTTAAGTATTATAACACCAAAACCCCCCCACCTTAAGATGCTTAGGTCTTAATAATTTTATAAAAGACAGTCTTGATATTTTGTCCTCTGCAGTAAAGAATAGCCTGTTTTAAAACTTCAGAAATGGTGAAAAAAAAGAAAAGTATAAAGTGTATTTATACATGTAGTTGTGCTCTTCAGTGTTTACCCAACTCTCTATAGCCATCTAGCTACAGAATATTAAGTGTTCAGACTTCACTGGTCTATAAGAAAAAATTATGATAAAATTTAGCTGTTATTACGGGAGTGTGAAGTTACAGATTTACATATAATGTAATGTAGGTAACTGACTTGTATAAACATATTACTTTTTTTTTTTCTCAAAATGGTGGTCCAACAAAAACTTCTGTTTTTCAAACCTAATTAATTCTATTTCCTATTCTTGTTGTTTGAGCTACAGTTACATACATTTACAATAGATGTCTAGAGTTGCTGCTAAACAAATGGATATTAGAGGAAATTTGAAGGGAAATGATCCATATCAGGTGAGCTAATTGCATTCTGGCATTAGACATAAGTGTTCAAAGGTAACTAAGGCCACACAAAAAGTAGAATTCTTCTGTCTACCCCCATCTCTGTTACTGTGCTGGAGTAATATTTTGGTGGCAGTAAAAATTGCTTTACACTGTGAATTTGTTACAACATCACACACACTAAGGACAGATTCCTTGTTGGGAATCTGGTCTCACCTGGCATAATACCTGCTGCACAGGTTTTCTATAAAAGATTTTGAGGCATACCTTGAAAATTTTATTCTTGTATAAAAGCTCCTTAATGATGCTTTCATCCATGTCCTCACTAGCAGAAACTCGGCAAAAAGAAGGTATAAATACATAACTCAGACCTTTCCTATCTTACGTGCTGTAATCCAGTGTAACTGAAGTCCAGATTCTGCGTTGTCATCCATGGACATTCATTAGAAAAAAAAAAACTCCTGGGTAACTCTGCCTCTGCAATCTAGTTCAGCTAGGCAGAATTATAACCACCCTTATTCTCTATTTCCCTTAAGCATATTTTGGGTTTTACATATTAGATAAAAGAGCTGAACAGACAAAATCTAGACCAGGACAGTCAACTTCATTACAGAATAATTTAGCATCTGACATCTTGTATCACCATTGCTGAGTGCTCCTGGAAGCATTCTACCGCTCTGAGGAAAATGCCACCTGACTTTACTGTCCAGCCCATTATCATTTATTATTTCAGTTGGGCTAATGTGGGTTAAGCTCTTTTCAAACGCATGGAATGATGAATTTTGTACTTTGAAGAGCCTGCATGAAAATGTCTTTCCCTGTCAAGCCAATATATCACAGCCAACTCCAGTGCAGCCCTGGCAAATTATGTACGGGCATGTAATCCAGGCAACAGCCCAAAATAATGAAGAAAAAGGACACAGATAAGCACATGACGTATTGCTAAGTCAGAAGTTACTAGAAAAAAATATTATTAAAGAAATTATGTGAAAACAAATTCATGCATTAGTAAACAGTTCAAGAGCTGCCTTTCTCCCTTGTAAATCCTGCCTGTTTTCTGCTATGAAAACTGTGAATATCTTGATAAACTTTGGTGTTAGACTATCTTTCAATATTCTCAATTATTTGGTAGAGGAATCATTAGGCATAGGATCAAGAATTATGGAAAACTTTGAAAGGTAGAGATGTCAGAACTTCAGCTCTTCTAATTTTAGTACTATATTTTACTTTTCTAATCTCAGATTTTATGACAACTATCTGCTCAACATTTCACCAATCCCTTTATGCAAAGGTTCCTACGAATACTAGGTGATTATGTGTATTTTGTAGAAAGGCTTTACAAACACCTTGTGTATATGGGAATACAAATATACATCCCAGGTATTTATAATTTCTCAGAAAACACACCCACCAGAACAGAAGTGCTATAAGCTACAGATAATGGCTCATCATAGTTGAATTTCTGTAGAAGTAGTACTGTGCTGTTTATTCAGGCATTCTACTAACATAACTGTGTAACCATCAGTTTGGAAATAGGTGATGGTGTTCTGGCAGGGATGAATTTTCTGCAGTTTAGGTACCCTTCAAACATTGAGTTGTAGGGGACTGAAAAATATAATTCCCAAGATTATTTTTTCCCAAGATTATTTGAGATTTTTTTCAGTAGCTACTTGATTAGAAAAGCTCTCAACAGGAATGGAGATGAATGCTTGTGATATCAGCAGACCTGTGAGGGACGTATGGCCCCATTCACCAGAAGCAGATGATAAACTGGGCTTGTAAGTATAACTAATAGCTTACAGGCAGTAAAGGGATTAATTCCTTTTAGATAGGAAAGCTTCCTTATATTCTAATCAAGCAGTGCAATAAGTATCTTGGTGCATTTCTACAATGCACATTCTTTGATATGACATACGTGTATCTAGCAGACCTGGCAATTATAATGCAAAAACTAACAGTATTATATGTTATTTGCCTCTCTGTATTTGCCATCCCTTTCCTTCCCTCTGGTATTTCTAACGTTGTTAGTGCTTCCATTTTTTTTAAAGAACTCAAATAAATACAGAGCTGCAAAGCACATCTACAGCCTCTACACCACCCCCTGCACGTAATTTCTCTAAGCCTCTGTGGGGTACTTAAAGGGGTTTTTTTGCTAATACTTTTAATGCCTTTACTCTGTTTCACTATGAGGTTACTTTAAGTGCTTGAAGTATAGGCTCATTTAAGTTTTTTAAAATCACCTCTCCTATATTGTAGCTCTGATATGAAGTCCAGAAGTATTTGTCATATTTCTTTACTGTTTATTCTTGAAAATACAGAATTTCTACTTCACTTTCTTGTCACAAATTCTGCCATGGAGGAATGTCTGTAACTGAAATATCAACCAGTAGGTTAAACTGAAATTGTCTGAGCTTTGAAGAGGTTGCTCATTCTCTGGTTTGTTATTGCAAGGTCATACTCTTGGTCCAAAGTAAAGATTGTCTATTCATTGAGTTGCTCAGATCTGTCACCAATGAAGTACAACCAGAACGAAAATACCAGTGGTTACACGTGTTTATACAGAGATAAGTTTATTACTATATGCATTTTTCTGTAGTGATTCTGTATTATTTTATCTTCTCTGATCAAATATTCTGCCTGTCAGTAACCACTCAAATTTCATATTCTGCTGTGCTCATATACAACAGGTTCTTCTTTGCCTGTGCAGCAAACAGCAACAAAAGAAAATCTGTCCCACTGCCAATGACAAACTTGACGTCAGTTTTTGGTCCTAACTTATCTGGCAGAAAAAGTTAAAACAAGCAAAAATTTATTCAGTCGTTGTTACTAATATTCGTATTGTGAAACTGTTGAAATCGATGAATATTCAAGATGACTCATTGTTGGGTCAGAGTTCCATTAGCTGCTCATTGAACCCGACATAGAAGAGCAACAAAATGTATTTGCAGATGGGATTGTGATTGCTCATTCAGGCAATTGCACAAATGTGTTCGGTTACCTGAAGAAAATCTACATTCATAGTCTAGTCACAACAAAAAAGTGATGAACAGATGAGCAGATTGTATTTCATCTTTTTATCTGACACATATCCAAATCTATACTTCACTTAATCTTGATTTACTGTGAAAAGCCTGTGCTGAATCAAAAAGACATGAGTGATTTGGAGAACAAAATAAAATAAAACTTAAAAAAAAAGGCAAGCAAAAAAAGCAAGCCCATGTAGAAGTGTGGAAAGAAGCCAAATAATCTTGATAATTTAACACTGGGAGAGAAGGCTTTTAGCTTTAAGGATGTCTTTGAATTCAGATAGCTAAGAATAGGGCATAATTCAGAAAAAAGCTGATAGGAAAGCTTAGGTTTATTGTTGGTAAAGTATTCTGAATCTTTTGGACCAAATCTAGTTTCACAACACAGGATTTGGCTGTTTTGCACCACATCCATGCACATCTATAAATGCTCTCCTTACTAAAGGAACTGTAAGCAAAATCCACCCTACTCTTCTTGCGCTTTGTGAAGGCTACTCTTCAGTCACAAGGTTTCCTGTGGAGGAAGAGCTATATATGATGACTATATGTTTTTAGAAGTCCATGTCTTGACCTTGTACTCATTATTTACTGAGGAAACCTGTTAAAAATTGATTAGAGCCCTGAAGGTTTTGTTGTTGTTGTAGGACACAACTTGTGATATTCCTTTTTGTATTTGGAAGCATCTTATGCACAACCAAATCTGGAGGTGTGTTTTATCTACATGGAAGCTTACCTTTTTGACATTTCATTCCTTTATTTTAAAATTCTGTGAGGTTTCCAGTTGTTTTAGAATAGCTGCAATTGTTTGGGTATTACGTTGTCATTTTGGATCATTTTCTGGTTTTAGACTTACTCTGAAGATGCATTAGAACTGCACAGGACCTGAACTGGTCCTTGACAGCACACCTTACAGAAACACAGTCCAGCTTTTCAGCTGATTTGTGTCAATAGCTATGCTGATTCATACCAGTAGTCCTCTCTTTAGGTGACTGATTATTTCTTTACTGATAATTAAGGATCCAAGCCAGAATGCCACATGATTCTTCCAATTTTCAAGTAATTGTGAAGGTTCAGGTGTCAACTGGGAACAAAGTGGAAAACCTGTTACGTCCCTGACAGTAATCAGCTGAAAGTTTGGGCATATAAGAAGCAACAAGTTAATAGCTGCTGTTGTCTCCCTTGGAAAGTTTGAAAGGAGGTATTTAGTATTTTTAGTAGCACGTCACACCCACTGATTTTTGCAGAGTTTAGCCAATTGTTTTCTGGTTTTTATTCATTTTAAATTGTTGTACTATTGGATGAGTACCATAGGCATGCAGAATGAAACAGTGACTTTGGAGTAGCTTAGAAATTAGTCATGTACATGTTGGCATTGTCCGCTATGCAGTAAGTTACAGATGCCAGAGTACGGAGAGGGGCTCCGAGCTGGAGTACTTCTGGCTCAGTACTTGAGCTGAGTTGTGCAAATGTTAAACTTGAGGCACCAACTGCTTCCTCTCAATTCCCAGTTGTGAATACCATATCATAGTTTGGACCATCATGAAGTTTGGCACAGCTGTAGTTCCAAACTTTGAGACATTTGGAAAAAAAAGAATATGTGATTTGTGGATTCCATGGTTCATCGTCCTTCCTGCTTCTGTCACAATGTGGCGGAGCACTGGCCTAGAGAACTGCAGACATGGAGAGAAAAAGTTAATGTTGAACTCCCACGGCAAATCAACTGGGAGAAAAAAGTGAAAACAACATCTCAAAAGCACAATTTCAGGATTAGACTGGCCTCAACAGAGCTGCATAAAATTATTTCTATGTGAATTTAGAGCCAAAAATAGCAAAGCAAATCAGTTAGCTTTTGTTTGAAGTAATGTACAAAACAGTTACTGACTTGCATAAAAATTCTGTTGAAAGGCAATAAAGTGGTTGCGTAAGTGCCAGTAAGCAATTAAACTTAGTCAAGGTGACCCTTCATCCTCAAACAATAACATTGTGCCTAGATATTCCAGGATATTCAATGTACTCTATCACACATGCTGAGCTGAGATCTCCAATCACAGCAAGCAAGCCCAAATCACTGTTAGGAAGGCATTAAAAAACTCAGCTTATCTCCAGATACATCATTTAGAGATTAAAATGAATATATTATTTATTGAAGGCTTTTTTATTATTTTTTTTTTTCCTCAAAATGCTAGGATCTCTAGACAAATGTGTAATACTGATGTAGTGGATATCTTAGCAGATAATACACACTTCACATGTTTAGAAACACTTATATTTGTTTGGAGATGGAAGTATTTCTGTATTTTACCACAATAGTCTTCATTTTGGTGGACTGCTGTTTCACTTCTTGTCCCTGTGTTGGGTAAGCCGTGTGAAATGCAGCGTGGGCAACTAACTGAACCAAAGTGCTGTTCCTATTATTTTCACTGATTAAGAGATCCTGCAGTTTTCCATGCGGTGCTTCTGTTTTCTCATCTATGAAATAAGGGACACTGTCTACTGCAGAACGTGGCAGGAGAGCTATTTTGAGCACGCTGTTTGTTATCAGGTTCACGCTTTTTCATTGTTCTGACCAAGTTTCAATTTATGATGTGGCAGGCAAGAATTAAAAGTAGGGAGACGAGATGGAGACAACTTCATGTGAATAACTCTGTCTTCTGCTGCTGTTAGTGGCATGCAGGCATATTATCCAAATAGATATTTGCTCTTTTCTCTTTTGTCTCTAATGCCTACTTTTTTTTGTTGTTTTTAATATTACATTGGTTGCCTTTTTCCTTGTATGCTTTCTGATACTTTGTCTTTAATTTCTGGTTCTGGATGGGGTGATTTGGGTTTTTGGGGTGGGGTTTTTTTGTTTGTTTTTAATTTTTTTAATGAGCAGCACTATCTAAGTGATGAATTTTCAGCTACCCTAAGGCTATAATTTATGTAACTTAGTTAAATCGTGGTGCTCTGTATTGCTCTGTCTTTGTAATCCTCAGCTACTCTTGACTGCTAAATTGCTGTGAATCTAGATTGGCCTTGCAGGTACAGGTAGGTAGAAAGTATAAAATCTAGACACAGAGGGAGTAAGAGCTTTTGTCTTCAAGGTGCACTGGGGAAAAATATTTTTAAAATCCGTTGTTTATACTTAGAAAGATCTCCTGGAAGTAAAGTTCATGTCATATGTTGCCAGGTAGTCATAAAGACCCTGAAAGGCATGCTGAATTTTACTCTTTCTTTCTTGGATTTCAAAAGGGTACTCAGAAACAAGATTTGAAGGATACTTTTGTCAGTGTAAGGCAGCAAAAAATAGTAGATCTAGTCCTGCCTTTAAAATTTTTTTTTAGAAAAATATTGATATCTAAGTCCTTTGTGTCAGGTCTGTAGCATAGATAATATTCCACAGAAGTGATCCTTTAAATAATTACAGGATATATAAAAAGTAGGGTTAGCTTTTACTCTGTCCAAACCCACTTATTTCTGAAGTTGCCCCTAATTCTTTTGCTTAGCTTAGAGAAACAGCAAATTAGATCTTAAATGATTGACATACAAATGATTAATGGTATCAGTGCTAGAATTGTATTACTAAGTCCTTTAAGAGCACAGTAATTCAAGGAAGTCTTGATATGGTACATGACAAATCCAGTCATATTTCTAGGCCAAGTGTGCAGAGCCTTCAGTAGTAAATGTAATTCCATGGCCATTTCAGGGGTTATTCTACTTTTCCTTTTATCTAGGTAATATAGGTTTAGGTATATTGAGTGCAATGAACTGCTTTGAAAACAGTTTAGCAATGGTATTTTTCTGCTCTTAAATATATCTGGTGACATATACATGCCTAAATGATATAAATAAAAGTTTTAGGATCCACTCCTCTTGAGATATTTATGCAAAGCCTGTCTTTGGACCTTAACAACACGCTATTAGATGAATTATAAAAATGTCTGCAGCATAACTTTATGGTAACCCGATGCCCTAACTGTAATGCCATGAGACCTCAACTCAGGACTGAAATCCTGTAGTACCACACAAACATCTTCTTTAAGGTCTGTGACAGAATAGGGAATTAATCTAAGGGAGAATCTCTGAACAGAAAGGTCATAGAAAGAGGCTGCATTTGGGGATTTTAAAAAAATCAAGGCAAGGGATGTCTTATAGAAATCTCACCCCTTTTTTTTTAAGGCACTGAGTCTGCCCAAGTCCTGGCGAAATTACTCTGGCAGTGCTGAGGAATTTGCAGGAACAACCCCTGAGCCTGATACCCAGAGCAGTCAGCTGGCCCCAAAATGCGCACTGTGCATGCAGCTCACACTTGGCTGCATCATTAGAGGCAGCACCAGCCTTCAGGAAATGTTTGTATCATGAGCCCTGTTGACTTCAAAGAGAGCAAATCGTACAGCCATAGAGCTCCTCTTGCCTGTAAAAGTCAGGATTAACAAAAGTTACGCCCATTGATGGAACACAAGAGATCTAACAGGATTTAAGGCACGAACTTTCGTATGTTGGTATACACTCACAAAATAGATGTTTTTGCTCTCTTCACATATCATCCAAATGATTCAAGTGAGACAGAAGCTGTAGACAGCTGTGGGAACACCTCCCTGGTAACAAACAAAATCCCAAGAGATAATCACATAAAGCAAATATTTTGCCAATTCCACGGGCTTCTCTTATGGAATGCAGTGTCACTTGTTGATATTTTACTGAAATCTTGTCTGGCTTTTTGCTGGCAAGTTGTAATTTCCTTTTCCATGCTCTCATTTACAGGTTCTTACATATATACAAATTTTACCCTGATGTTTATTGTTAGCATACTTTGTTTAGGTTTGCTCTGTGACAAATAGCTTCGTATCTTTTTAGCAAAGACAGACCTGTTTGGTTTTGGCAGCGTGTAAAACAAGCGTCCTTTAAATTCGCTTTACGATTACATCCTCTACTAAAATAGAGCGGGTAAACAATGGGCTAAATTACTACATGTAATAAATCAGAAATTTTGTAGACTCATGGTGCAAAATAAGTTGCATTTTTCATTGGATTAGCAGAAGATTACTGGGCACAGGTGCTTTTGTAATTGAGACTCATTTGGAAAATGTTAGTGTTTGGTGACCCCCAAAGTGGAATAGCTGGGTTTGGTGGTGGTGTGATGCTGTGCCATTTTGAGTAATGTCTGAATGCCATCTGCCCTCACATTTTAATAGTTTTTCTTATGCTGCAGAAGGCTTCTGTATATATTTAGCTGTAAATCTCAGTTATCTGCAGAAAATTACAAATGTCTTTTTTATTATGAATCTTTCTCTTAACTGTGTGAGAACTTGTAACTAAGTTCTCACCACCCCCAAGTGTATGGCAGTAGAGGAATTGTCCTGTACACAGAACGTATTTGAACATCCTCCATAGTAAAATATTCATAAGTTTCAGACTTTGGTTAGTTCTCTTATCATTGGAATCAAGCTGTATTTTAAATGATTGTGTGTCTGTTTGTGTTTTGGTTTTAAGTTATAAGGAGGCACACTGAAAAAAATGCAAGATAGAGAAATCTATGAGCCAAAACAATCTTTTAGAGCAAATTTAGCTTCTCGGAATGTTTTAAACTGAAATTTTTCCTGGTTTATTATTAGGTTTTTATAGATCTAATGGGAGTGATTGAAGATTTTCATGGCTATAAAATCCTTATGGAGATGCTGCCTGATTAGTTCCAGACTTTTGGCTGTTCTTTGGCCAGTTGTGATTTTCTCCACCCTCTTAATGTGAAAGAGAAGTAAAGTCAGTCTAAGCATAAGCTGTTTAAGACCAACAACGCTGTGGCAGAGGTGGTATATGGAGGCAGTCACAGCTTTAGAAATAGTAGCAGATGTAAACTGCAATACACCAATTTATTAAAGGTTAAAATACCTTTATTGTTTTAACTTTCTATTTTTTTTCCATATAAAAGATTGTAGCAGTAGAAGAGTGAAGCATAAAACAAGAAAACAGAATTGCTACAGTGAACCAGCAGAGACTAAAAACATTGTGGGTAATTAAACAGCTTTTAATCTTCCACTTGTATTAATCTTCCCCTCATCACACATTTATGCAAACTCAGTATCTGTGTCAAACCTATTCTTCCACCCTCTGCAAAGGAGGGAGTAGAATTGTCATTCTTTTCTCTGCTTTATTTCTGTTTACAGCACTTGATAGCCTGGGCATTATAAACATTTAGTACAGAAACTAGTGCAGACACTGTTCAAAACGTGTACGCCTTTAGAACGGAACAAGTGCTTCATAGTGAATAGCTTAGCTGATTAATTTTTCTGCTTTTTCCTGTAAGCCATCATGAACCATCTACAAGTAGAGGTTTTTTTCTCGCTACTGTTGCTATTAGAAAATATTCTAAGACATAATGGCTATTGAACTACTGTTAAAATTTTTTAAAAAAAGTATTCACCAGGAAGTTTAAGTGAAGATCTATTCTGTTAACCAATAGAGTATTTGAAAATATGAAATGGGTACTGTTAAAAAAAAAACCCAAACCCAAAACAAAAGATTAATGCATATTCTAGAGACCTTGCAGGGACCTTAAAATCTAAACATCAGCAACTATAAAAGCAATTTGTTCAACATTAACTCTGTCTTCTCAAAGAAAACATAGGGAAATACATACAAAAAAGAATCATCCACCTTCGTGACACTTAAATGTAAGTAAATACGTCATTTTGACTCTGTTGAAAACTGTAGTGCAATGAATCATCACAGAGCTTTTCTTATTAATCCAGAGAAAATGTATTGCGTATGTTTTCGTGAGGGTTTTTGCCCCTTCAGCTGTATGGGAATAGAAATAAGAAACTGCACTTGTTACAAGGACATGAGGCAGCTGAAAATGTTGGTATAAGGTTCTACTAATAAGCATGCATTTAAGTTCTCAAACATATGCCATGCTTTCAAACTAGGTTTTATTACAAAAAAAAAAAGCAAAATTTAGATCGCAATGATAAACAAGCTCTCAGGTGTGGCTTCTATTTTTTTACTATATCTAACATAATATAATGCTGGGAGCAGGTGCATGTGTGAGGGAAAAGTCTGCACTCATAGTTATGTTATGAAAATGATGATTCAGGAAATTAACATCTAAATATGTCATCTGTCATCCCAAGTGATCTATTTCAAAGTCATTTCCCTCTGATGGATGTTCAGCTATTTGAGGTTATTGTGAGTATTCATCTCGGAGAAATTCCGTTACAACCAGCATGAATGCACAGAAAAGAAAACATGGTCTTTTAGTTATCCATGTTACAGATGTCTTAACAATTTTGACTTCTAATGGAAGTGAAGTTATCTTAGATTACTTGAAAAACTTCTGATTGTTGTGCTCAGTGTTGGCATAATGTATACTAGTAAGCAGCTATTTTCCATATTAAAGATAATAATAATAAATAAATAATCAAGGGCAATTCTGTTTACTTAAACAGTATGTAGAAGTTTGAAGATCTGGTACACTGTAGGATTTGCAGTCCTTTGAGAAGAATTGCCCCATATAAATGTAACTCTGTAGATGTGCGTTAAATATAAATAAAAACTGAGCTATGTCTCTCCCACTTGTTATTAAATATTGACTGTGTGATAGAGAAAAGCTAGTTCAACACAGATAAATATATGTATATACATACTCAAGGACCATGACTGTCATGAAATATGTAATTTCTGATATTAGACCTGGACTTCTCATTTATTTCTGTATGTGACTTAAACTGTGGAAGATTTTAAAGTCAGATTATGAAGAAATGCCATACAATAATTTCCTGTATACTATATGTAGATATTAATATGTATTTATCTGTCATTTCTGTTGTGGAAAGATATAATAGACAATCAGTTAAATTTTCTGAAACTTGTTGTACTAGGAGGGTGAGTCAAAATCTGTCACATATAATCCAAGACACTGCTGTGAACTTCAGTGACTGCAAATGGTGCTTCTCGTAAAAGAAAGGGGAGGGAAAAGGTGATAGAATTGACTGCTTTTTCTTGACCAAAACAAATATGTGAGGCATTACCTGGCAGTTGTCCTGTGTGCACGTGTGATAGACCAAGTCCCCGGTTTCCAGGAGCAGGCAGACAGAACTGACTGTGGAAGGAAGAGATTTCTGGCTCTTACCCGATGCACCTTGCCCAGAAAAGCTCTGACAACATCCACCTGCTACAATACAAACTGCTCTAGTTTTTTCACAGTAAGTGCTACAAATCTCTGAGCGGTTTTGGATTTCCTAGACATGACAAGAAGCCACTTCCTTCCCAAAGGAGTAAGACATCTCCTAGGGGAATGCAGAGTGCCCAAGTGTGCTGAGATAGTAGACTGGGACGGTGAAGTCTTCCGGAGCAAAACATGAGTTTCTGGGAAACCCACACTTCAGGCTATGAATACGCATATCAGGATATTACCCATCATTAGGGAAAAATCATCATGGCTGTCATCAAACTGGTTTTATTTTGGGGCCTTGGGTATCATGAACTGGCACTCTGCCAGAAATTGCTTAGTTTGTTTGTTTGCCTTTGAAACGCCATGCAATCTTCTTGTTAGGTGAGTAGGGGTTTTTTTAATTTATTTTTTTTAACATGCAAATTGCATGTCACTAGAAACCCTTAGTGTGGAAAAGAGTAATCTGTGTGAGTCTAAGGGACAGGAAATAAATGCATTGATGGGACCTGTGTTTGTGTTGGCAGGTCACCTGCCTGTCAGTGGCACTCTGACACCTCACACGAACCATCGCTGACTACAGAGTGAGAGTTGTGCAGTCGTGCCAAAAAGCTGTGTGGGAAGAGGAAAGATCCACTAGGGTTATATTTCTAGTATAGGAAAGAATTGAACTACATATTGAAGTAAAAAAAATCTTTTAGGAAGATGGTATTCAGCTCACCTAATTTTGCAGTTTTAATTTGGCAATTAACATGAGCATATTTTAATAACAATGCATGCTTTGAGAAGAAAATTTGTTTGATATTAGAAATGAAAAATATATTGAGCATAACTGAAAGAAATTTTAAATGTATGAAAGAGAATTGGTCTCTGTCATTTGTTCCAGTGCAGACTTTGGAAGAGAACTCTGGTACTGGGTTTGGCTTGCTTCTCTGTCACAAGTATTCTGCAAGTTTTGCTGCAAGCAAAGCTCACACCAACAGAATCTGGTTTCATTTGCAAGCATTTATGTTAAATGCATTGTAAACAATTTTGGTTTTTCCAAGTATCTGAAATGCAAAACTTGGTTTTTAGTCAAGCTTGTAAGGTCTCACCAGGAACTTGCTGTAATTTCTAAATTATTTCAAAGAAAAAAGATAAAAGGGTTGATGATCCTTGAAAATACAATGTTCGCATGCAAAATCCTGTATTGAAATGCTTTGAGGAGGGTTTGGAAAGCTTTAAGCGAATTGCGAAGGAGTTCAGAAACTGTTTCCAAATCGTTTCACTCTGGAATACTTGATGGCATTTTTATTAGATAAGCTGTCAGTGTAGTAAATAAGCTTCACTCAGACAAATGATAGCATATTCATTTTTTATTAGGAGAGATTATTTTTAATAACAAAGGATCTTGTTTGCAAAGTCTACCTCAAAGACTCCCGCATCATCAGCAAACAGATAAGCTTTGAAAATATTGATTTTTATTTTGATTTTTTTTTCTTATAAGAAGTCAGTCTTAAATCTCAAAATATTACAAGTACAAGAGATGGAAGAAAGCCCTGTGGCCTTTGGGCCATAAAGACAGAGCTCAAATCGACAGGACCCAGCCAGGGCCTGACAAGATTACTACTGAATCAGATCCTACTGGTTAAGGGTATCGTATGAAAACTTAAACACTTCCAAAAATCATATGTTTTGTTTTGGGAGAGAAAAAAGGGGAAGACTTTGAGGGTATAACGTTGCACCTGGCTGTTTTGAATATTAAAGAACTTGAGAATTGGAAATGTTCCTATTTTCCAGTTTTCTAGGGGTAAAGAAATGCTGTAAACATTTGAAAACACGACACTGTAAAAAATGAGTACAACATTCTGAAAAGTTGGGTATATATGCTGCAGGTGCAGTGTGCTAAGGTAGAAACTTGACCAGGAATCAGATTCTAAAACAGGAGGCACTGTGCACAGGCATTTATTCTCCTGAGTTAATAAGGCTTCAAGCTGTCTGGCTTTCCTGGCATCCCACACGGATTTGCTGGTTCAGGTAGTCAAGAAATCAGGTGAATTTGTGCACTATCATTCACTGTACATATGCCTGTCTTATTCGATGGGAAGAAATTTAAGTTTGCAGAACTGCAGTAATTCAAGCCAAGCAGGCAAATCACTCAGTAGAGATATGAAATTGCATTCGTTATTTAACAAAACAATTATTTATATTGATATTTTTTTAACTTGTTCACTTCTTCATCACCTTTTCTAGTAGTGAATTGCTCTATAAAACTAACAATTCACTGGAGAGCTGTTAAATGGAGACTGTATTGCAAATGGGAACCAGCCAAGTTTGTTTTCTCCTGTTCTCCATCATTTCTGAAAACTTTATTTGTTAGTAATTCCTGCAGTATAAGTGACAAAAGGAAAGGATGGTTCAAGCTTTCGAAACTGATGTCTGAGGTTCTAGTTTTTCTTTGCAGAGAAACTAGGTTGGTTCATTCCCTGTCCTTGTTTTGCCCTGAAGAGTTTCAATACATCTTGCATACAAGCTGAGGATAGTTAAACTCTTCATTATCTGGAGCTTATAACGAAAACCTCCTGAATGCTATTATTTTTATTTAATTTTTTTTTATGGGGATATATTGTATCAGAATAAGCCATTACTTTTTGATTTTGGTTTTTGGAGATGTGGTTTTTCCGGAGTGGGTTTTTGTTTGTTTTTCTTAGCAAAGGTATGTTTTGGACACACTTAAATCTTACATAAATTACATTCCTTCCATGGAAGATGAATGCTTTTTGAATGAATATTTCTGCAGACAAGGTGATGGTTATGTGGTGCATCCAGCTGTTCTAGTCACTGTAAGTCTCAGTAGAGGATGCAGCTGTGATGTGTAAGCAGTGATACACGTGTCAGGACATCCAGTTAATTTAGCAATACATTTTCCTGATTTTATGGATCATTTCTTTTTGAAATAATTTCTTGTGATGTTATGCCCAGGTCTAGCATGTAAGGCCGCAAAATTTTGAAGCAACCAATGTAAATTAAAAAAAATACAGGGGTGTAAATAGAATACAAGCTCTATTTATTTCCCTTTGAATCTTAAAAGTTGAAAAAATATGGAAAAACATTCCTAAAATAGCCAATATTTCAGTAGAAGGAAATTCACTGCTTATATATCAAACAACAGGCTGGATTGTAGAGCCGCGTATCTGGAGCGCGAGGAGATGCAGGAGAGGCTCCATAAGAGTGACAGGAATATGAGTTTTGAAAATGCTTTTTCTATCTCCTTTTCCTGCCTTCACGCTCTAAATGTTTTCACAGAATATATAATTTAACTTGTACTTCATTATGGTCTTGCTTAGTGATGTCACTTTGAAACAATCGGTTTTCAGATAGAAAACCTTGATTACTTACATGGAAGCAATCCTTTACAGGAGTGTTAACACTTTAATATGAATTAAAATATTCCCTTTAGAAAATTTGCTGAAAATGCAGTGTATGATGTAGTTAAAAGGTTGCAATATATAGCTTTTTGTGGTTTTGTTATCCCTTTTCAAATGTGCCTTCTTTGAAATTTTATTTATATTAACCATTTTGGTTTTGTTTTTTATTTCCCATTTCCAGCGAAATGCCTCAGCAGAGAAAGAGAATCTTCATGTGGCCTCAAGAAAGGAAGAAAATCAGAGCATCCAGGAGTGCGATTCTCAAGATGTAAGCTTGGCTCACCTAGAAATCGAGGTCTAATCTAGAGTGTATGATAATGTTAATGCCTTGGGCGATTATCGACTTTTCCTAGTCAAGCTGATACATATATTTTATAAGTCAGCTACATTCTGCATTAAAGAGCTGGGGAGCAAATGCTCTGTGCTGTCAGTCTGTGCAGGAATACTCTCTGGATTTGTTTTAAAGACTGCTTAATGGAACTGGTAGAACTCTTGCGGGAAAAGCAGCAGTGGCAAAGATGTGATTTAGTGTTTAACCATTTCAGGAATTGGTTTGTGCCTGTTTGTAGAGTTGCCACTTTAGAGAGCTGCAGGACCTTGTTAACGTATTGTTTCTGCTAGTAATGAGGCATGGCTGTCATGGATGCGTCACTTGGTAAAACTAAACCTTCAGGGAGGTGATAGACTTCTCAAGTTTGAGTGAACTTCACTTAGATTGTGATTAGAGGTTGTTAAACCATCTGGGAGAGTTATGGAAGGTTCGACAGAATATAGGTTACTTTAGGGGCTGAATTTGTTTAGGCTGAATATTTGTGGAAAGAGGTGTAAGCAATGTGGGGTTTTTGCAGAAATACATTCAAGGAAAAAAAAAGATTTGTTGAAGCATTTAATTTCTGCATCAAGGAATGCAATAAAAGATACCCAAAATACGTACTTTTTCCTAAAATCAAGGATTTAGTTATATTGATTAGAGTGTGGCAGTATATTTTTGTGCTTCTAGCAACTGGTATTTTTAGCCATTTAGTCAGCATAGTGGGCTACTTGGTATTAAAAACTTGTCTGAGAAAGCAGAGGACTCCCAGCTGGAATTAGAAAGCTTGAGGAGTCAAACTATTTTTGATTACTATTAAAATCTAGCACTGTTCCCTGCCTTTGTCTAAGTAGCATTATAATTCAAAGAAAAAGAAATTAGGCTATATATCTAAATTTGAGCAATAGGATTAAGCTTTATATCATTTAATCTCTCAGTTATCATATTTTAAGATCAATTCTATTTTCTATGGAACTCACATTTCCTTATAAGTCTTTAAGGTTTGTTAAATCTGTATTTGACAAAACCTCTGGTATGTAGGAAAAGGTAGTAAAATTAGAGAAGGCATACCATATGGGTATTCAAATTGAGTGTCCTTTGCTAGATCATGCTCCCTGTTGTAAAATTAAGCAGGCAGTAGTTTTATCGATCTCATCTGGCTTTTAAACACATTGCTTTTATAAGTTCATTTTCCAACAGAAAAATGGGTATTGTGTAATATTCACAGTGGCATTCTGTTTCCATTTTAAAAAAAATTATAAAAAGGTGTCTGTTTTATTGTGAAAGACAAAAAAAACCCCTTGACTTCAGCTTTCTTTTAGAAGTTTCCATTATTTAGATGATAATTATTATTTTATTAGAGGAATCTTAATAATACTACTTTTTCTCAGTCTTATCTGGAGATGTTTTCCCCATGACTGGCTCCTGAAAGTCTCTCTGTGGAACCAGAGTTCTGCAGGGCTTTTTGCCTTGTGTCATTTCCTTTTCCCTCTTCCCAAAAGCTTTTAGCAGCTTTTTTTGGCTTTTGGACCAGAATTTGCTTTGTCCTTTTTTCATCCCAAATAATTCTTACGCACGTAACACGTCATTTGAAACCACCTATTTGGTAATGCTGAAGCATCAAAAAATGTGCAGTGATTTTTTTTTGTTCTCTGTTCCCATCTTAGATTTCTTGCTCTTTGTCCTTTTAGAGTCTTCTCTGATAAATAAAAGTGATAGTGCTTTTATTTACTGCCTTAATTTCCTGCAGTAAACAAACACTGCGTGTTCATTAATCATTCAGTGACAAAGGACACCGAGTATTGGAGCAAAACTTGTACATGTTTCTAAGCAACCACAGCATTTTACTTCATTTTTCTCCATCAGTTTCAATTGCGGAGCTTTGATCCCATTGTGCTTTTCCAAGGGAGTAATGAGAGAGAAAAAAGAAATCATCATTATAACAAAATTTCAACTCAATAAAATTCTTTAAAGTGAATTCGGTAATTTTATTCCCTAAGTGAGGACTATGAAGGTCATAAGAAGCTACATCATCCAAGTTTAACCATCCACTCAGCACACTCTGCTCTAAAACAGGGTATGTAAAACTGCAGAGGTGTCTTATGAAAACGTACGTGCACACTTCACCTACATCTTGCTCCGTATCTTCTGCACAAGGAGGGTGAAAGGAGATTGGAATACAATAATAAATTTCTGAGAAAATCAGATAAAACATGTCTTTGAATAAACCGTGGCTAATGATGACTATCTGCCTTGCTAGTTGACCTAACCGCACCATCCTTTTTTCCCATACTCAATTTAGTTTCTTCAGAACTTGCTCAGTACTTTCTCTTCCATCTTATGCTACAAACACCCCACACGTACGCTTTAGCACCTACTGGAGCGCAAAGGAGCTCTGCAGTGATGTGAGGAATGCTGAAGCTGCTATGTCTGGTCTGTTAAATCTGTATGATACCCTTTAGCAGCAGTGGCATTATTTTCTAACTGTAAAATCTGGATATAATACCACTTAACCTTCTTGATTTCCTGTCCACTTGTGATGTGTTGCAGTATTTCTTGAGCTTATTAGCTGTGTTGATGCCGTGGAATATCATTCTAGTTACATTGTTCAGCAGTTTGCAGATCAAATTGCAGAGTTTCATAGCCAAGGGACATGCTGAATTTTAACTGGATTTTTGAAAATTTTTTAAGTGAAGATACACACTGGGCTGATCCACCTTTGTAATTTATACCACCAGCTGTGAACATCTTCAGCTCCGCTGTATAATTCACTAGGTGAACTGAATGCCATAACTTCTGAAATTTTGCATAGTTTATTAAACAAGCAGCATATTTTATAAACAGAATTTCATACAAAGATATTTTGTTAATGAAGCTGCACACTAAGCTGATAAAGGTGGTACAGTATTCCAAGACATATGCTCCACCTCAATTTTTCTATCTTGTTAAATTTCTCACTTACTGTTCTCAGTATTGTTTTTCCTCTTGTAAATGCAAAATACATTCCTTAAGGCAAATTGCATGCACTTGCATGAAAATTTTGTTTTATAAACACAAATAGATTGCTCATGTGTTTCTTAAAGTTTATGTAGAGCATGTAACAAGTATTCAACATCACAAAATTTCATCTAGCTGCTTCTCTACTCTCTAGTAAGATTTCTGTTGTGCTCAGTCCTAAAAATTGTAAATGTTGGCTAAGCTGAATGTTAAGGAAGAATTAAGAAGATAATATGCAACTTAAAAAGAGCTAATAACAGTGAAAACAGTGAAATGGCATGGCTGGCTCTCAAACATACTTGAATAAAAGTTTTCAGAATTTCTTTTTCCTGAAGTCTGTTGCTTAGGAAAGGTTTACCTTTCCCGACTTGGAGTTCTCAGTGCTGTATGTTAAAGCTTTTAAAGCTGTGCATTCAAAGGTTGGATCCTTCTTGATGTTTTATGACAAAAATACAACATATGAAATTTATTGAATATAGTGTTTGTCTTAGAAATATGCCCATGATTGCAAAGTATGACAGATGTACTGGAAGTACCAGTCAGAACAACTTAATGGCAATATAAAGAATGCTTCCACACATAAAATATAGAGGTTCTTCTGTAAATTGGATGCATTCATGAATGAAATTCTGGGACCTGTCACTAACAGTTAGATACAACATATTAAAAGATTATATTTTTTATTAAAATAAGGAAATATTAAGAAACAGGGAGAAAGGAGGGCAGGCCTTCCAAGCTTTAGAGAAATCCATCTTTTTGTCTTGTTTCACTGCTCTGAGTCATAAAACTACTCCACGGACTAGTCATCATTTGCCTAATAGCTGTGTACTTGGATAAAGACTGACTGTGATTATAAGTGTTGAAAATTTGCTTCCTGAATCTAAAAAAAGCAGATTGCTTGTGTGGGCACATGCTAATGAAGCTGGGACGAAGTGTTCTTGAATGAGAAGTCTTTAGCAACTGAAGAAGATATCTATAGCAGAATCTCTCTCCGTCTCTGATGAACTTAGACGTGTGACAGTGGCAGTTAAAGATTTGATAAGCTGGATGAGGAAAACAGCAAAATGGTCCAAATGCTCTTTCCAGCCTGGTGAGGTGAGCGTTGTTTGTGGCTGATGAATAGAGCATCAGGAATTGTGCTTCTAAATGGAACCGGGAGTTTTTCTGCCATCACTGCTCCCTTTGAAACTGCCAACCTCAAGCTCCTTAAAGGAAGACAGAAGACAGTACAAAAAGTTAAGGAGAAACTGCCCATTTTGTTCTAAATGCCAGCGGTAGGAAAAAGAGTTTGGTAATGGAGTTAGAATGTGAGAATATAATTATCTTTTTTGCTGTCGGTTTCATGAATGCAAAGCAGTACACTAGGCATTTTTGTAGTCTTGTATGAAAAGTTCATTACAAGACAGCTTTTCAGCATGCTGACAATAATTTTCACTTCTTAAAATCTTGCAAGATTTTAGCCATCCAGTGTTTTTCAGCTAGATCAATGCATGTTTTTTGAATTATCTTCTTCTTACTTTATATCTTCCCACCTCTGCCATGTCCTGTGCCTTTTGATCTGCATTCTTTATCCACCTATCACTTGAGGCACAAACAGCAAAACAGCCAATATGATTTATTTAAATTATTATGTTGTCTCTACATCCACATACTACCCTTCTGGATCCTCAGAAAGATGTTAGCTAAGGAACAAAGAGCAATGATCTAGATAGGGTGCCTTCGTTTTCCCACGGGTGTCAGAATTATTTTTTTTAACCATAGAATCCTAGACTGGCCTAGGCTGGAAGGGATCTTAGAGATACCCTAATCCACCCTCCCTGTCATGGGCAGGGACGCCTCTCAACTAGATCAGGCTACTCAAGGCTCCGTCCAACCTGGCCTTGAACACCTCCAGGGAGGGGGCAACCACAACATCTCTGGGCAATTTATTCCAAAGTCTTGCCGCCCTCATACTGAAGAATTTCTTCCTAAGGTCCAATCTAAATCTATTCTTCTTCAACTTAAACCCATTTCCCCTTGTCCTATCAGTGGACACTCTTGTAAAAAGTCCCTCCCCAGCCTTCCTGTAGGTTCCCTTCAAGTATTGGAAGGCAACTATTAGGTGCCCCCCAAAGTCTTCTCTTTGCAAGACTGAATAGTTTTTGATATGTAGCTTAAAAGCCTGGCTGAATTTCTCTGGAAGCATTAAGAAGGGGGATAGGCAGAAAAGTGTGTCTGTCATATTTGTTCCAAATTTGAAGTCATCACACCGAGGTTGAGATAGGAGACTACATTGCCTGCAGAGATACCTGGGACTTGCTCAGAGTCTTCAGGTGTGCTCTGCTGTGTTCCATGGTGTTAAAGGAGTTGTGCAGGAACTGGAAAGCTGAGTGTCCTGCACAGAGACTTTCAGAGCTGACATCTTCCCAGACTTCTTCCCTTCCTCTCCTTTCCCTCTCCAGCCCAGGCAGCTGGGGTGCATGCTCTGCGGGAGAAACACCCAGGCACAACTTCATCCTGAAGTCCCTGACATGCTGAAATCTCAGTTCAAAGCTTGGCAAAATGCCGGCATCTTTTCCAGCAGGAGCTTCTGAAATCTCATCTTCATAAAACAGGAAAACCACACTGACAACATTTCAACCCCTCTATTTTCTGAAAGCACAATTATTTTTGCTTTTTACTAGTTTCCACCGTGTTGAGCTATCATTCTGTATGTCTGTAATCAGTGTACCTCTCACAGGAGTCAATGTGACAGACTCACACAGAAGAGCAAACAAAACAATATTTCCACCACTTAGTGTAGAGAGAATTAGCAAAAAAATATTCAGTATTTGCCTATTTTTGTCTTCATGTCACTCATGGCTGTGAAAGGTGTTTTGGTGCATTAGGTTTATATTCCCACAGTTGTCTGAGGCAGTCTTTAGCTGAGGGAAATGTGTATGTTTTTGTATTTACTTCTTTATACATACAGGAATATACACATAGGTGTATGCATGAGGGTGTACACATATGGGGTTCAGTTTAGGTTTTGTTAAACTCAGTTTACAGCTCTAGGAGGACATGCTGTTATACCCACGTGTGTCAGCTTTAGGAACAGAACTGACTTAAAGCCAGCAGCCCATGGACGTACACAGCTCATCCATCCTCCCTGGTGGCAGTTCTGGCCGTTGAGCTGCTGTTGACTGATGGTAGATTGAAAGTCATCACTGTTGTTCGATCTGTAATTTATTTGTTAATGATATACAAGGTTTTGCTGTGACAAGGAATCAATAATGAATGCTTTATGCTTTAACAACATAAAGACACAGGAGTTGCTTTGTTTAGAAAAATGTCCCCTTCGACTGTCTTTCACCAACCGTGATCCATATGGCGTGTTACTAAAAAGAAAACAACTGAGTGAACAAATATGAAATACTACAGACATAAATCTTCACTGCTGTGTTCCTACTAAGAGGGCCTTTGTTATTTGGTCTATGAAAAAAGTATGAAAGATTAGTCATTGGTCTTATCATTAGCTTTTATTTTCTCTAAGGCAATTTTTTTTTCATTTATATATCTCTTAAATGGTGGCCCCATATCCTTATAAATTTCATTTAGTATTTTTGACTTCCTATCTCCTATATATTGGTGAAATAGGTTACATGAATTTTTTCTTAGTATGCACAGTTAGAATAAATTATAGATTTGTAAATGATTTTATATTTCATAATCAGACATCCTCTTCGTTACACAACCTGAAAATGCCGTTCCGGTTTTGACCTGTAAGATCTTTTGTCTTCACCCAGAAGTCTCTGAAACCTTCGAATTTTTCCGAATGTAACTAATCTAAAAATATTTTTTTAATCTCACTCACTAGTAAATACATAAAACACAAGTCCTGCCAGGACCACACTTCAAAGATTTTGAAGCATTGAAATTTTATCAAAAATTTCTACCCTTTATCGTCTCACTCTTTAGTCTTTTTCTAAGCCACCTGTTATTTGTTTCATAGGAAGAGGAGTAGGTGCTTCATCGATAGATTTTTGTTTTTCTCAGTGCTACCCAGATTATTCCCTATAATGTAATATTAATGCAACTTTTATTAGCTATTGTGTATATTGGGAAGAATTTGAAAAAGAGTCCCCATCGTCAGTCAGTTCAATTGCACCATCTCAGCGGCTCTTCAGTAGCTTAAACCTGACTAAAGCCTCCCTGAAGTGCTATAAAGTCCTTGGTAGCACCGGCATCTATCTGGAAGTGTTCAGGAGGGAGGCAGCCGTCCCCTCTCCAAGAGCTTTTCTTAATAACATGTTTCATTTTCACATTCACACCTGGTCATAGATCAACTTTGGTGCAGGCGAGGGACTGTCGGAATTTCTCAAGTGCAAAAACATAATGACCTTTCTCCCCCTTGTCAATCTCTTCTTTTTTATTTAACTCCAGTCTAATGTCAGTTCTACTGAAAGGGTATTTATAACATTTCGTGATGTTTAGTTAGCATGTTAGGGTGTTTATTTTTATGTTATCAATAACCATTGTTATCAGCCATGATATAAAAAAGTTGTAGGAATGTCAACAAACCTTGTAAGTGGACATTATTGGGAGTTTCTTGTTGAAGGAATATTTCCATTTATATTATTGTGAGCAAAGCTTGTGTCCATATACTAATGATTTTTTCACTTGTTTTATTAATATGTTGAATTACACCTGAAGTGAAAAAAATGTTCTGTATAGCTTAAAAAATCTTCAAGGGCTTATGCTAAATGGGAAGCATTTCAGAGGAAGAGTTATATTAAAATTTAAGGTTAAAACTATTACTGCCATGTTGAAAAGAGTCTTGATGATTTAAAGCTTTAAAAAACCACTTGTTTTCACTCCATTTAAATGTATCCATTTCTATAGCAAAACAAGTAGAGAAATTCCAATGCGTGCACATTTTAGAGTAATGACCAGATTATCAATGTTTTCCTGTATTTCGCATTTTAATTTCTGTACCTATGGCATCATTAATCCCCCTCCTGAAGGGACATTAATTTAATTACAGCAGAAATTTCAGTGCTGGGTAAATCTCTACTTAAGACTTGTAACATGAGATCTCTGATTCAAGTCTACTGTGTAATTAATTATTTTTTTTTTATTCTGTTCAACTCTGTTTTCCCTGATACTAAAAAGCATATTGGCAAAGCAAATGACACCATTGCCGGAATAAAATGACAGCTATACTCTAACAAGCTTCTCTGTACCTTGAGAGTCATCTGATTTCTCCATTTGGGGAATTTTTATACGTATTTCCATTCAGGGATTATTATACCCAAGAGATCTAGCAGTTTCAGCAGGAGAATAGTAATAGAGAAGTCCTGACTGTAATGGTAATTTTCAGCTGTTTGCTACTATTTCCACACCCATTACAGACTATTATAATAAGTTATGTGTTCACTGCGAGAATAAATCCACTATTTGTGGTGAGTTTTAAACATGAGAAAAAATAAAGCTAGATAAGTTTGTTAAATTGGCAACTACTTTAGACTGGGAGTTTGGGATTCGCTTCACCCTGGAAACTTTATTTTGTTCCATTTCATCTGCTAGGACAAAAAAAACCCAGAGCCACTATATTTTGAGGTTGGGGTTTGGGTTTTTTTTGAAAACTGTAAATATTTTAAGAAAAAATATGAAGTAGTTATCTCTTGCATTTGTATTGACAGGTTGGCAAGACGTGTTTGGGGAATCGCAATAATTCAACATCTCGTTTGAAGACAGCAGAAACAGAGACAAGCTTTCAGGTATTCTGAGTAATTTTGGAGTATTTACTCAAAGGTCTTCTAAAGCATGCAACTACTTGAAGTGTATTTGCACATTCTATGCAAATGCTTTTGAAACAGAACTGCTTTCTCAGTTCAGACTTTGACTGTACCTGATTGTAATTCATCTGTTCAGAATGCCTTCTACTTGGTACCAACTTGCAAAACTATTTAATATTGAAGAACTGGGCTTATCCACGTAGTCAAATGACTTAATTTGATAACGTGGGAACAGGAGAAGAGAGAGATTTCCAGAACAGTTATATATCTGCAGTGATGTGAAGCCTCATGCAGCCACATTAAGCAAGTTGAATGTCTGAGCTCTTCCTGAGAAACCAAGAGAAAAAGATAAAAATCACCATGATTATAAAGCAGCATTAGATTTATGTGGTTTTGCATGGTCAAAGATTGTTAAATATGCTTCCTGTGGTATGGATCAGAATCCTCTTCAAGGCACAGTTGATGAATATCATATTCTGTTCTGGTAGTTTAACACTGATGCATAAGTTTAGCAGACATACAGGTCTGTGTGCACTCTTGCCAGGGTTTTTTAACATACTTTTTTTATTTTCTTGTGTATGTGCATATCACCTATGCAATGCTTACACTGATGCTTTTTTCACCTTCAGCAGAAGTTGCACAGCCCTCCATGGACTAAAGCTGAAGATAAAAAATTGCCTGAAAGAAAGGAGAAGAAATTTGAAGAGTCTGTTAGTACAAAAGAAAAAAAACTCTGAGTGCTACTAATCAACGTTGGAAAAGCCGATCACTTGCTTCCGTCTTCGTATTCTTTTTAGTCTGGAGGCATGAAATGTACCAGGTTTCTAAAGCATGCATTTTTCACTATTTTATGAATGTTTGTAAATTAGTCTAGAATAGACCAGTTAGTACCTTCCAGCAATAATCCAAAATGGATGTTTGAAGAAATGCTTTGTAATACAGTCTGGTTTCCGAACTCTTGTTCTACCTGATCAGTAACTGCAGACTATAAATTAGTTTCTTTGTAAACAACAGCTATTCTGAAGTATTTTCTCAATCTGTTCTATTTCATGTACCTTTATGGCAGATTAGGTTTTAAATCAAGTTAAGAATTAAGGGGCAGTTAACATGGGGAAAAAAATATCTGTGTAAACATAGTTTAAGTACAATACAACTCGTAAGAGCAACTGTAGAAACAGAACAGTGGGGGTCCATGTACACTTACCTTTCAGTAATACCATTTCAAATCTTACTTAAACAATAAAAGATATTTGGTTGTGTTTTTTTTTTTAATTGCTATCACAAATAGTCCATTTTTGAGCACTGAAGCAATGACAGAAATGCAGAGTTAAAGGGATCGAGATAGTCATGACTTTTAGGATCCAAGCCAAAATTTTTGCAGGTGCAGCTAAGTTAAAATTTTATAGCTTGGGTATCGGGTATGGAAAGTCAGTTCCATCCCTTATAGTTGTGCTGTTCTCAACAGGATAAATACACTTTAAAAGGTAAAACACTGCTTTGTCCACTAAAGGTGGCCCCTGGTCACTCCAGCAGAGAAGATTATTTTGGTTGAGGCAAGTTTTGTGACTTCCAGGGTTCTTCCACTTTCTCATGGATCACATACTCTATGGCAAGAAAGCAGAAAGGAAGGGAGGAGAAGGAAGAGCTTTTGCTCCTTTGTGCTTATGTCATTATTGGTCTAATTTAGGGATTCATATGCCTCTTCTTGTTGAGGTGAAAATCTTTCAAGAAATAGTGCCTTAGGAACAGAATTGCCTGATGAAATGCTTTCATGCTTTCCTCTTGTATGAAGTGTTTCAAGCAGTTGTTAACTCCCATCTTTCAGACCACACAGCAGCACAGTACACCTTCTACTAGATTGAAAGTCATTTAGTTATGTTAACTTGCTTTTCCTCACTTTTGAATCAGTTTAAAAAAGCAAATAGACAAATCTTTTATTTCATTTAGTGGTGTGCTTTGCTCCAATTTTAGCTTTTAAGATTTCACCTCATCCAGTAGCTGTCTGTTCCTTGCCGATGTGCATGGTATTTCATCCTGACATATTGTACATGCTCCTCTACTTAAAGGCAGAATGGTAGGTTTCTCTGCCTGGAGAAATGACAACAATTCTAACAAGAAAAGGAAGAAAATCATGAGCTGACTAAATGATAGCAAAGTACTGCTCAACAACGTCACACTGCTATCAAAGAGAAGATTATCCATGTTAAGTGTCAAAAGAGGTGAAATCCTGGCCACAAAAATGATCAGAATAGTAATGTGGCTTTTCACATCTGATCCTAAAATCAATGATTATCAACTCATACCTGTTGAATGCAGCATGAATTTCTTTCAGGCAAATGAGGGCCACATAGCAGCCTTTTGCTGCATTTCAGTTAATGCAAATGTGGCTGAAGACGATCTGCTGTACTTCAGAATGTTCGTATCGAGACACTGTCATATTTACAGCTGGTGCTAACTTCTAGCTAAGTCAAAACCAATTTTTCTTTGCGTATGACACACCTCAACTGAAATATCTGAACTGTGGGCTGGAAATGTCACTGGAACTGTTTTCAGTCATGCGTCTAGAAAGAACATGGATCTTCATGTACGTTTCCTGGAGCAGAGAGGTAAGCTGTCCTGCCCGGCAGTCATTTCCCCTTTCTAAAGAATTCCGCAGTGCTGACAGCATATCTACTATTGTTGTAACTGCTTATTACAACTGTGTCAAGGGGTGGCTTGGGGTTAGTGTTCACAACAGGAGAAAACTGTACCTTATAAGTCAGCAACAATCTAGATTGTGGGTTGGGTTGGTTTAGATTTTATTATCCATGAAACCAGTGAATGGTGGAGCCAGCCCTCTGCTTGCTTTCTGGGAATGTGCATCATTTAATTGTGTTTTAACACCAGATGATTAATATAATAAATCTGTTTGCCATCAGAAAAGCAGCCAAAATATTGGACTGGGGGGAGCGCTATGAGGTTATTTTCTGTTTTGTTTTGTTTCCAAAGGGTTTATTGTTAGAAGCTTTCCTCTGGCTGTGGGATCCTGATCTGAGGTATGTTTGCATGTGTGCTTTCCACTTTTGTATGTCCCTTTTCCTGGGTGACGGTGAAAGTCGAGTGAGACAGAATTGAATGAAGCCGTGTTGGTGGGGAGACCTGACCTCTTGCGTTGATAAAAGCTGTAGAAATCAATTATGTCTAGTCTGAGAATTACTTGACTACCTTCAGATGGGACATTGATTGACACTCATTTCCACTGTGAATAACAGATGATGACTGGAGGAATCTCTGCTTATCTTCATACCTACTATTTTTAGAATAAGCCATGTAATAATAAAGCATTAAGAAAAATAACAATGGATAAATTAATCTTCTGTCTGTATATAGTGTTAGTATATCTGATGTATTTTGTATATTGCTGTTCTGACGAGTCAAGTCTTGTACTGAGAGGTTGATACACATCTAAAGTGAAATCTGGCCTTGATGGTCATACCTCAGAAAACTACAGTTTAAAAATATATTAACATATTTTCAGTTTGAAAGGAAATCTATTTATATGTGGAAAAAAATGTTTTGGAGAGGATATGTTTTTAGAGGAGGTTGGGGATTGGACTAGGTGATCTTTTGAGGTCCCTTCCAACCCCTAACATTCTGTGACATTGGAATGTATAAGAGTTTGTGTGGTAAAAATCGAGGATTCTGAAATGAAAGAAAAAAACCCCTCTCAACAATGCTTCCAAGCATTAGCATGGCTTGTCACTAGCAAAGTTGTGTATATTTTCCCCTCCATGGATCAATAACCATTCTTTCATTCCAGCCATGAGAGTAGTTCGACATCTCAGTGCTGGGTTGAAACTAAACAGACCTCACTGTTTCCTCTGATTCATAGTCACTCAACTTTATAATGAACACGATCATCAAGGAACTTCAGTTTATACAATTTAAGTCACAGTCACACTTATCCAGTCTCTCCAAAATACTCTAAAACCCTTTTTTGCTCAGGTTCCGAGAGAACCGTGTCACTGGAGCTGGGCTGAGTGCGGCACAGGGCAGCACATCTTCAGGAAATGTTTGCAAATTCTGTGCAGTTGCCTGGCAACCTGGGCACGGGCCATATCCTTCGCTTGGCAAAGAAGGATCGCGCTTAAGGAGACAAATTGCTTTTCTATTAGATATTCCAAATTTTATCAGTTAAAAGCAATTTAGTTTCCAGTTTAAGAGCAGACCAAACATTGTTTCTTTTCTAGGAGTATGAGATGATTTTTAGATTATTTCAAACTTGACATTTCCATTTGTTTTCCTTTTTTGTAATAGATTTCTCTGACTTAATCTTTTTCTGTCCGTATGTATTTTTAAAGCGTACATACATATTATATATGTGCATACATAAACTTACACATAGATATGCATATACATATGAGTGTGTATGTAAGTTTAAAATTGTGGAGCAAAATTTCGTTCTTTGCATTATAAAATTTGTAGCTAGGATGTGTTCACTTTACTGAAATGGCAAAGAGCAAGGCAGTGACTGCATATGAAAATAGAGCAGTAAACTCCTCTGATTTCAGGTCTGCTCTTTTATTCTCACAGTCACCGGTGTGCCTGAAATCAGATGAGTGAAGTTCTAGATCTCACGCTGCACGTCACTCTATGTATGTACACATATGTTGGAAACATACTGCCTTGCTCTACACAATGCTTGGTTGGAAAGTATTTAATTAAAACTATATAGTAGTTAACAAATACATGGAAATCTGGGTGTTTGCTGTATATATGTCTCACTTTGCAGCTCTAACTGAATAGGAATAATTTTGTTTCATGTGATGGCAAGCAAATAATACTTTGACACATCAAGAAACACTTGGTTAAACATCTGCCTTTCTCAGATATTGACCTGTGATATAAAGTGCTGTAACGTTCGGAAGGATTTAAGTTTATGCATCAGATCATGTCCTCTCCCTTTCTTCTCCCCATCTTTCTGTCTCTTCTACTGTCAACCTGTTGGCTGAAGTGACGGTTTCAGGGATGATATCACAATTAAGCCAACTGTTGATTTTGGAGACCGGTATGTACTTGGAATCCTCCTCATTTCTCTATTTTTCTTCATTGCGGTCATAGAAGACAGAACAGATTTTCCTGGGTGGGTATTTTTCTATGTTTTACTAATGTGAGGGGCAGAATTTAAAATCTGAAACTCCAACTAACTCCAAAACTCAATGTGAATTTGGCAGGTAGAATTATCTCCTGAAAATTAACTTTCCCATTTGGGTTCCTAAATTTAAAACCAAACAAATAGAAAATTCCCACTTTGACTATAATTTTCTATTAACTTGACTTCATTTCCAAGACAGAATTTGTTGACTAATGTTGATTAATAGAATTAATACACACAAATTAGTCCCTAAACTGACCTTTTTTCGTCTTAATTCCCTTATGTCATAATGAAGGAGACCAGAATTTTGGTAGTTTTAATTAAAAGTGCTTCTTAATCAATGAATAGCACTAAGCTAAATAACGGCTTTACAGCTCTAATAGCGTTTGTGATTGCTAATAATAAAACATCCATTACTTCTAGAAAGTTAACACACTCAAATATATGGGCTTTAGCTGCTGATAACTGACCCATTTCTTAGCTTATTCACATGCACAGTGAAGCCATTATGTTATTTGAGCAAAATCTAACACTTTAAAAAAAGAAAAGTCTTCTTGTGGTGTCATTGCTCTGTGGATGTGACAGGCAAAGGCTCACTGCAAGTAATGAAATTATATTGCTTTTACCTTTTCCAGTGCAGATGAGATGACTGCCATCTGTACAAAATTCCCCTGTGGCCTGATGTTCAGCTAAATTTAGTGCTGCCAGCTGGGTCTTGTTCTCAGGGTATAATAACCTTAATATCATAGGACTGACTTTGATGGGGCAAATGGTGCTACACTGGAAATGAATTTTTCATTGCCAGTCCTTGGTGCACATATGACAACTCTGCATTACAAAGTCTTTTGAAATAACCCACTTCTTTTAGTTTGTATATTGCTCTGTATTTGCATTCTGCAGTACCCTGAAGGTGCTTTCTTACATCTTTCCACCCTTCCCATCTCCTAATGGGCCTGGGCGATCAAAAAGGAGGTTGAAACTGGATTTTTTTCATGCATAACATATGATATCTAATTTTTTATAATTCTTACATCAGGACATAATGTATTTGTTGGCAATAATGCAGTCAGTACTCTGTAAAACTGTTTAGTGATTGATAGATCTGTCTTGTTCCTTTTCTCATTTCCTTCTCCCTCTTTCAAATACCATTTTAACTGGGAAAAAATGTGTGTAAGAAAAGAAATTAAAATCCTGCAGGAGACATACTGATTTGAATTATTATGTGGAGAGAAATAATTCACTAACTCAGAAAAGCCTGCTGGAGCAAAACAAAAAAAAAAAATGGCTGAGAAAATTTTGTTATTCCCTGAGTTTGCAAAACTTTCACAGAACCAAATTTTAATTGCTGAATTAAGAACAGTAAGGAGAGAAGACGTAGACAATGATTCAGTGATCCTAAAATTTTTAATGATTGAAATGCAAAATAGTGAGTTTGGGTTCATTTTATGGAATTGGTAAGCCTTTTATTTTCACAACTGGAAAGCAAGGAAAATAATTTGGACACTGACTTGAGGGAAGGGATAACAAAAACCTACCCCAAACCATCTCCATAAATACCAGAGTATGATGGGTTTGAGAGAGAAATCCGTTTGTGTGCTTGGGTGGGGGGGGTTTCCAGGGAATTTCACTGTTTTTGAGAGTTGGAAGCCTTATGAGAAGTCTTGAGCAGGCTACGCTTGGGATGTGTTAGTTACGAAGCAATAGATTTGGCTTGCCGCAGGAACTGACTTGTCAGTTGCACAGCAAAAAGGTAAGTCTTGAGGAGCATGCTGCATGTGGGAGAATCTAGAGGTGACAAGAAAAAAGTCCTAGAATCATAGAATTGTTTAGGTTGGAAAAGACCTTTAAGATTATTGCATCCAACCATAAACCGAGCAGTGCCAGGCCCATCCCTGAACCTTGGCCCTGAGCACCACGTCTACAGGGCTTTTAAATACCTCCAGAAATGGTGACTCAACCATTTCCCTGGGCAGCCTGTTCCATTCCTTGACAAGCCTTTTGTTGAAGAAATTTTTCTTAATGTCCAACTTGAGACCATTTCCTCTTGTTCTATCACTTGTAACGTGGGAGAAGAGATGGACTCCCTTCAGGTAGTTGTAAAGAGTGATACACCCTCCCCTGAGCCTCGTTTTCCCCAGACTGAACAACCCCAGTTCCCTCAGCCACTCCTCATAAGACTCGTTCTCAATTTCCTTCACTAGCTTTGTTCCCCTTTGGACATGCTCCAGCACCTCAATGTCATTCTTGTGGTAAGGGGCCCAAAACAGAACAAAAATTCCATCTCTGCGTGGTGAAAAGAATGCTCCACTTTTCCAGTCTGAAACTTTTTATTACTGTTCAATGAGACACTAAAACCAGGTGTCAAAGTATGGGTAATGTCTCTCTTTATATTCATTCTGCATGTTTGAAGAATCTGTTTTATTCTTTTTCACATTTCCTGACCTGCAGAAGAACTGCAAGGTGATTCATGCTGTCCTTTCCTGTACGTACGTACATCAGAAGCAGCTCCCCTGTCATTTTCCAAGGTGATTTTGGGCACACTCAGCTTCTCACTTTATCTTTTGTCATCTGTTGTGGTCGGGAAGAGCTGTTTCAACTTGGTTGCATGTGTCTCTCCAAGTGATGGGATGCTCAGCTGGCAGGATGCTGCAGCCCAGCTCACACCGGGCGCCGGCTTTCTTCTGCTTCCCACCAGCCCCACGGTGGGGAGGGGGGGTCTTGCTTGGGACACCAGCTGTGTGAGGTTGGAGGGAGTTAAGACAATGGGGTGGAAGGTAGCTTGTGACTGATGTTACAACGAAATGTGTTAAAAAGTCAAAACTCGTAATTTTGGGTGCTGGCTTTCTCCTGTCATCTCTGATTGCTTTGCTAGGCAAACAGCCTCCCTGTCATTTTGAGCAGAAAAGGGAAAAAACCCTGAAATCATGGGTTCCTGGAGAGGAGATAAAAGAAAAGCCCTCCTCTCTACTCAATCTATATTTTTTAATTAAAAATGGTTTTAATGTAAGCAGAAGGCAGCAGACATGGTCTCTGTGCTATTGTTCTAGCTGGCAAGGTTGAACAGCTCTAGTCCCTGATATCTATAATATCTCATTAATTTAGGACTCACATTTCTTCTTCTTCTCCTTTCTTGCAGTCTTGTTAATTACAACATCATCTGCAGAAGCAAAGAATATTCACAAATAATGGAAAGGAACATCTTTTTCATGTTAATTAAGCAAAGGAGTGGTGAAATTGCCATGTACTGCATATACCAGCAAAGAAGAAATTGTGCAGTTGAAGAGTATTCAGGGTGAGTCGTAATTTCTGCACTCTTCCCTTTCTGGTACAATATTTTTTTGTGCCTGTTAAAAGACCTGGAATTTGTTCTTTCTACTTCTTAAAATGGCTTGTTTGGAGAGCTGAGCAGATCCTGCTTTTCATGGGATTTATGCAGCATTAATAATGAAGTTTTATTCTGTTACACTTCAGAGTCTGTAGTGTTTGGGACCGAACGTGACACGCCTCTAAAGAGAATCCGCCACAAACACAATAACAGCCCATCTTGATTATATATTGTGAAATAAGCGTTACATCTGTTACATTTATCCCTGTTTTCCTCTGAGCTCTAGACATAAAAATGTCTGTATTTCTGTGGTACAATAGCTAACAAAGGGCCGACAGCGCGTTATCAGAGAGAAGGTGCACAGCTGTGGGGATGTTCTAGGCAATTTCCCAATGCACATATAAAACATTTCACAATTAAAGTTACTGCCAGGCTGGCTGGACCAGCAGCACTGGCAGGGCAAGGGGTTCTGTAAAGATACCATTGATTTTTTTCAAGGTTGTATTTCCTGGTCCCACTGCAGGGAGGGAAAGGAAATTTGAAGGAGCAGAGAGCAACTGTGGATTATCTTTTCAGCATCCTTTATTATGACAAACTACTGTCGCTGACAAAAGATCATAATCAGATGTTTCAAAGAACAGGGCAACAGATTTTTAGGTAGTATTTCTCTCTGGAAATTCCTACATTTTTAGATACTCCTCTGATATCAGTTGTCAAAGACTTTCTTGAACCTTGAAATAAGAGTCAACACTATTTCCAAAGCTCTTGGTTCCTTTGTGTCAACAGAAATTTTAATTTTAACTAAATTCTTAGGGAAAAATGTGGACTTATTTTTATGAGTATTTTGGTTTTACTTAGCAGTTTAACTGAATGCAAAAGAACATCTGTTTGTAAATACCCAAATAACATCTTGGTTCAGTTCCACTAAACCTTTTTTAACCTCACAGATAGTTTATAAACATTAAACATATTCTGTTTATTTGTTTAAATTTTAAATTGTCAGTGTTTCCATTTCATTAAACACTTGTGCTCCTGTTTTATGAAAGCCAGTGTAAGGTCATTTACTTTGAGTTTACCTTTGTTCCTTAATAATTTCTTAAGTTAAAAAAACAGGGAAAGCAATGAAATTAGAGAGTTTTTTTCAAGATTCGTTTCAGCTGTAACACTTTAAAACATGAAAGTCTTTCTATTTTTTTCTGAAAAGATTTTTAGGTAAGATAGGAAACATTCAGCTGCCAGGTACCTAATTTCTTGGGAAGTTTCATTTCTGTATAAATCTACTGAAGAAAATTTTGTTTCTGTTAGCCCATTTCAGACAAATTGGCTGGAGAAGTCAAGGATATTCAGAGCTTCTGTAAATGTTAGGAAAATCATCAGTTGATACAGGAGAAAGAACTGTTCAGAGGGCCTTGATGTGTGTCTTTCTCCTGAAATCTCTGCAGAATTCTTCTAAGAGCAGTAAGAGAAGAAGAGGTTAAATGGGAATTTGCACCTTCTTGTACTCAGAGGTCAACCAGCTTTCAAATTCAGACCCTGAGGCAACCAGGTTTTCCTGGGTTTGATGCTGTAATGAATAATTTGTTTGTTCTTTTGAGCTGAGTTCTAGGGATGGAAAGGGAAAGGAACATGCCGAGATGATGAGAGAAGACATGTGGAAGTCTAAGATATACACATAAGAAGCAGAAATGTTTTCATTTGGTTAATCCAAAACCAAATAGCCAGACCAGAAAGGCTGCAATCAAAAGTAATTTGGTATATAAGGGGAAAGTAATTTGTGCGTGTCTGCATTTTGGTGGCCGGTCCAGCGTTGTTTCAAAACTACATCGATTGGATTCTCCCAGTACCCTTAATATTAATTAATATACCCAACACCCTTTAATATTCTGGCAACATTGCCAGAATGTGAGTGTTTGTTTATGGCATTTTGGCTTTGACCTGAAATAAAATTTTGGGGTTTCTCTTACCAAGGTAACATTAACTTGGAAATATGAAGGGCAGTATTTTATTTCCATTTGATGTTTCTAGCAAGAGCAGAAAGGGTGAGAGCTGGGAATCAGTTGCGTCATGGATTTTTTTTACTTCAGTGGCCAGGAAATTCAGATGTTTTAATTCATTCTTACTGTCTTGGTCCTAATCAGTCTGCCACCTTTTACAGAATCTTTTTGTGGGTAATGTAAATGTGGATGTCGAGCGGTTTGCTGAAGTCTGGTCTGCAGATCAGAATTCATAACCATGGGAGAGTCCTAAAGAAAGGATTTCAGAGAAGGGCCCATCACTATCCTGTCAAATCAATTGCATATTGAGTGTTAATAATGTAGTTCAAATGACAGTAAAGGCACTTCAAGCAATTTAATATTTTTTCTTTTTATTATATTGCATTTTAAAACCAGAGGATATACACTTACTTGTCAGCTACCATGTAATTACAGATTTTTATTCACTACATAGATGATTTTTTTTATTTTTTGCCTGGACAAATTTATAGTCATCAGTGAGCAAAGGGACAAATTTCCTTTATACTACATTTCAGTGGGTTATTATCAAATTATTATGGTCTATTAATGACTCAGTGCTTGTGGAAAAAAAAAAACCACTGTATTTTTCACATTTATGCAGATGCCTTGCTATTCACAGTTGAATTTTGAAAGAAGTTAATTATCAAAGGAAAATAATGAATGTTTACATTACCTCACAAATTCTTCCCAATTTCCAAGCTTTGTTTTGCTTTCTAATCATCTTATTCTGAATTATAAAGTAAATTCTTTACATCAAACTTGTCTGAATGTACCTCTCACAGCCAGCTCTTGTGCTCTGTGCATAATGGATTCCAGTACATTCAGCTGGGAAATACCTGGCTCATTCACTGTTTATCCTCTGTCATGAGCTCATACGGGCAATATTCTTGAATTAGTAAAACTTGGAACAAATATTCCGCCTTCTTTTTCCATGCAAAAAACTTACTTCTCCTGAAATTGTGGGGTATGCTAATGCTGGCAGCCTGTCCTCTCCCTGCCCTGCCCATTAGCAGTGCAGAACACTTGGGTGTCGAAGTCGCTGTTAGGGAATGTCGCAGTAACGACTACTTCTATCATAAGAGGCTTTGGGTGGATCATTCCTGAGCTCTAGTGCGAAATACCCTATGTGCCCTCTAAAGCTTTGCTACAAGCACTCCTCCAAGGCAGGAGCATGGACTCCTGTGCCCGTGGCACTTCATCCACTCGTGATGCATTTCAGGGACCATATTTTGGACTGTCTTTACCTGATCCTGGGGAGCGAGTTCCCATCAGCAGATGGAACACTGTAGGTGCCCCCTCTGGAGAAATACTCTGATTTAGTTTCATCCAGAATGAATCCAGCTGTTGTATTTGGAGATGGTGCTATGTAAACTGTGCAGCATGAGAGCAGGTGATTTGGAGCTTCACATCAATGGTCCTGATGTGAACTAAAAATCTGATACGGATGTGCCTAATGATACACATCAGGTGGCTCCTGCCATAGGAGATTTGCTGTGTTCTTCAGAAAGTAATGGAGGATGAAAGCATAAATGGTGAAACTTAAATCAGTCTTCCAAAAATTCTCTGGGAGTTTACGATCTGAGGATCTTTATTCCATCCAGTGAAGTAAATCTTTCTGTTGAATGAGAGATGTAAGCTGTAAATAGTCTGTCAGCTGCATGTAGGTTATGTTTTTTAAGATTTGCATCTACAATTAAGCAATATTTATGGTAATTAAAAAAGAAGCATATTTATGCATTTGACTTATCTTTACAAGCCAATGAAATTACTTTATGAGTATGTTCAATCCTATCAAATTTGGCATGTCATCAGCATTCTAACAGCCTGCTTTAGAGCTTTAAAGAGACTTCAAGTAACATTTCTTATTTTGAAATAGAATGAACCAGTGCTGAACAAGAGCTATTTTTGCTTCAAATGCTGTGTTTAGGAATAATGTAAAATGGGAGTTTGAATTCTGTGAAAACCATTGTGCAAAATTTAAGCGCTGCACGCATGGTTAGTGTCTGTATTTCATAGCTGCTTTCTTTGTAATGCTCTGTATGTTTTTATATTCTGCAAATTCTTCATCCAGTTAGTTGAGAGTTATGCTGTACTAAAATTATTAGCAGAGGTCTGCCCCTTACTAACTTCTGTAAGAACTTTAATTTGCCAAATGGGCTTAGTGAAAATGGTTTTGTGACCTAACACAAGGGGAAGGTTTTAGACAGGTAACATAAGGTTATTTTGGCTGAACCCTCATTTTAAGACATCCAAACTGCTTCCATAGTACTATGAAAGCTTTGGGGAAGGTGATCAGGATTTTTTTTAAATTATGGAATTCTTTCCTTTCAATTTGTACATTTTTAAAAGCAACGTGCAGTTTGATTGTAAGATTCAATATTGTTCAGTCTGCCTTCAAAACAACAGGCAGATCTTTTGATCTGACAAATAGGGGTGTAGAACAAGTAGTGTAACCTGTGTAATAAAGAAATGATCCAGCTTCAGGTCTTATTCAATCGAGATTTCCACTTAAATGGAAACAGACTGCAGCTGTTTCCATGAGAATCTGAAATAAAGAACCTACCTTCTGTTGCTGCAAGAACAGCATAGAGTAAAGATTCTGGTAGGTCAGGATTGGTATTTTGACTTAATACTCCCATGCATTGTAATAAATTGTATCCCCGTGTGTGAGAGTGGGTGAGAATGATACAACTGAAAATGATTTGGAGAAGCAGAAAATATCACAGATGAGAAAAACTGCCCCAAAACACAATGGATCAATTTTGATGTGATCGGTCATGATCAGAAGTAACTTAATGGAATGAAATTATTTCTCAAAGCAGTCCCAAATATATTCTGCACGCATTCACATCCAACCTTTGTATAGTCTTTGGAAAATGTGTGCGGTTTGGTTCTAGGCCTGGGTAATGCTAGCAGGAGAGGGGTGGGGTGAGGCAGGAGCTCAGATCTGTGCAGCCTTTGTGTGAAGCCCAGCAGCGTCCCAGCACCTCTGGGCCTCATGAGCTGTGTGTGACTGAGGACTGTTATGTCTGCAGAGCCCTGTAACAGACCCGAAAATGTTGTGAAAGACCTGTTAAACTAGAAGGCGTCTGCTAAATGAAAACTAGAAGAAGGGGTTTTTGGAGGTACTTGTTTCACAGGGCAGTCCAGGCTTCTGTGAGCTCATGCTATAGGCTCCCAGGTCAGTATGAAGGGAGCGAGGTCTGTGTACAGGACAGGGCTCACTGTGGGGTAGTGATTAAAAAACAAATCATTGCTTTGTGAACTGTACCCGCTTTGTTAGCTGTATTGTATACTCGCGTCACACAATAAGAATTAAGAAGCTGGAAGGTGCCTTCAGATGAGGTGATGGAAAGGACTGTGTAGGAGTGAGATGATACTTGCTGAAAACCAGTCTTTTTACAGGAAAATATGATCAGGAGGCCGAGAGGAGCTGTGCTGAAACTCTTGAAGCCTTGTATGAAGCTCAGTTTTTATAAAGGGAATCCACAATTAAAGGAAGAGGGATTCCAACTGGAGTTGGAACGTGTGTTTTCAGGTTTGCAGAACACCCTTTTTTTAACGTGAGCGGTGATATGTTGGCATCGCAATCCATGTGCCCAGCATCAGCAGTTTTTAGATGTGGGTACATCCCAGCAGCCCAGCCCCACTCTCTGTACCCCCTGGCAGGGCTCTCTTCACAGCTGCACACCTCTGCTTCAGCTCAGGTTCTGAATGCTCTTAGAATCGTAGAATCATAGAACAATTCAGGTTGGAAAAGACCCTTGGGATCATCGAGTCCAACCATTAACCCTACACTACAAGTTCACCCCTAGACCATATCACCCAACACCACATCTAAACGACACTTGAACACATCTTCACTCTTCAAACACTCTTCAAACCTAATGGTTATTGTTTGTCTGATTTATTTTTTTTTCAGTGTACTCTCTCCACATAATCTGAGATGACAAATATAAACAACTTCTGAAAGTCATTTTGTCATAGAAATCAATCCAGAAATCTCTAGTAACCTACATTAAATGCCCTAGTTCCATACTAGGGCATAAATCTCTGGAATGCCATCAATACAAACAGACCACCTGTGTCAAGTAATCTGCTTTTCCTTTAAAAGCAACACAGGTACTTCTCACTTTCTCCACATGCAGCACAACTCTTTAGTTTCATCATAAACACATTCCTATCTCTCACCACTGATTCCAGTGTAATTTATGTCTTACTCTGGTGCGAGGCAGAAATTGGTTTGGATGATTCTATTTTTATGTAGGTGGGAATTAGCACAACTTTGTGTAAATTGCAGGGAATGTTGTTCAAAGTTCTTCTGAGGTCACACATTGAATATGGTTGTATACAGCAAATTATAAACTGATCTCAGACTGCAAAGTTAGTATGAAAAAAGTGCTGTGTTTGTTAGAGTGTAAAAACATCATGAAACAAAGTTAGCAATAACTAGGTTTTTAGTATTTTCATTTAGAATTATGTCTCACTGGAAAGTCTTAAAAACAAACTGGAAAACATATGGAGTGCTTTCAAAATGTGTATGTGGACAGCATGGGGATATAAAAAACCCTAATGATAGAAAGTGTGCTCATGCAACATATGCAGCCGTGAGGCTTCTCTGAACTCAAATCTGCACAGACACTTTTTCTCTCCAAAATAGTTGCGTATAGTTCAGCTTAAATTCCAGTTTAAAACTGGTTAATTAAATACTTATTCATTCTGGGAAACTTGGATTTTATTTTCTTTGCTTTTAATAAACCAGAAGCTCTACTTTCAGTCGTGTTATGCTCTGTAATGAATATTCAACGCTCATAAGCATGTCTCAACTGTGGCAAGAAACAAGCTTCTATGGAAAAATATAAGAAGTTTCTTGCTCAGAAATTTTGATGGATCTACTCTGAGAGGAGGAAAGTCATGGTTTTTAGCAACAGAGGTATGAATGTCAGCCAGGTGCAATATAAATCAATGATCCTGTGATACAAATCCATGCATCTTTCACATCTGAATGACAAGACAGTGTTTCATAAATACTGATTTGTGTACCCGTGTAAGAAATCACTCAGTACCACCAAATGTGCTAAGGTGGATGACAGAACATTCCTTAATTACTATTTCTTTTTGAAGCTGATGTGAAACAGCTTCAGAGTTAGAAGGAAGAAAAAAAAAAAAAGCAGTTCAGTAGGTTAGAAAAAAAGAAATTGAGACTGAGGCTCTGAACTTCAGCCTGCCCTCCTTGGTGATCAGAGGAACACCATCCAAATTCAGCAAAACCGCCATCCAGATTTGTTTGGGCGGTAGAAAATTTGGTTTTATGTATATGAAAACACAGTTCTCTGGTGCAAGTTGTGTTGGAGTATGGGAAGCAATGGGCATTGCTGATGAATGTGCACTGAACAGGAACGCTGAATTATCCTCTCTTGTAAGCTGCTTTCTGTAGAACACCACAGCTCTTAGTTTATGAATGGAAGGGAATTGCTTTCTGACTTTTGCATGCAGGACCCCAGGTCCAGCGGGAAGTAAAGTCTGCGACACTAAATGTCTGCTACTGGCCTTAGGAAAGCCTTAAATCAAATGTTTCAGATATTTTCTCAGCTTTTGTGGAGAAGTGAATTGTTTTTGTATTTTCAGCTGGGCAGCAGACAAGGTGAGGGATATGAGAGAGATGAGCCTTCAGTGGGACTTTTTTTGTGTCGAATCAGGCCATCCTGAAAGGGAATTCAGTGTCAGACTCTGGCCTTCATCTCAAAGATAGTGTGTGGATAGCAAATTTACTTAAATCACTTTGGAGAACAATGCAGCAGTGAGGTTAAAACCAGGGGGGAAAAAAGGAAGGCAGTAGATCAGAAAAAGTAAGGGTAGAAATATGATATATAGTGTAGACCTGTTACAAAATGAATTGCAGACCACTTCCAGCAAGGAACAAAATGATGTTCATGCTGGTTTTAGTGAATTTCCCCTTTTCAAAATCCGATGCCTGTGTGCTGCCATGGAGGTTGGGAATTGCAGCGGCAGGGCACGTCACTGCTTTCCTCTTACCTACCCGACACTTGCAGGTCTGAAAGGCGGCTTTTCACACGTCAGCAGGGAAAGTGCTGGAGCCAAATGACACTTGAGCAATAAAACAGTCAATGGAAAACAAAGATGCCTCTGTACTTCGTGTTTGTTATTTTTGCTATCACTCTAGTGGGAAAAAATGTTTATTCATTTTAGTATATTTCCTTCTGAATAACAAGCAGAAAAGCACTTTCATTGTTGATAATGGCTATTGTATTTTTTTTTCCTCTGTGGTATGTCCTGAATTTAATGTTAGTTATCTCGGAGATGAAATTATGGGTCGGCAGCCTATGCGGTTTGCAGTGTGTGCTGTCACGGCTTTCAAGGGCTGCATTTCGAGTGGAAGCTACAGTGTTTGCTCTCCCCAGAAAACTGGAGCAACTGCCTGTTATTAGACTCTAATCTCAGCAGGTAGTGATCCAGCCATTAAGCTCCTATCAAGGTTAATTAAAGTTTTGAAGGCAAAAATTTGAAATGCAGACATGCTTGAGAGAAACACATTTCCTTTAAGGATTAAATACAAGTCAGTGGCTGGAGCTCTTTTCAACTCCCTGATAATTCAGGCCTTTGACCAGGTGATTTTTACTCAGCAGAATAAGACGTGAAGTGCTCGGGACACACACTTGGTGAGCTGGGGCCCTAACTCAAGCTGAAGCACTGTGAATTAACCAGGAGCTGTCAGCTAGCAGAACATGATCAAACAAAAATATATCAAAAACCTATTTAACAATTTTAAGATATACAGCAATGAGAATTGAAAGTCGAATAAAAATATGGATTATGATGTGAAAGCATTTGCATGATCTTTTAAAAACAAACTAACCACTCTTCAGAGTTTTCTTTCCTTTTTTTGTCTAAACAGGGTGAATATTCATAAAAATCCATTTTTAACAGATCTGCTGCACCAGCTTGGTCTTTCTAAAATGAAACAAGATTCAGCATTTGAAATACCATAGAAGTTAACTGGATGCTAACAGTTTCATACAGATGTCTGCTTATCATGCAAATAGTTTATTTAGATGCAAAGACACATTAAACTCCACTGATCGTAAAGTGAAGAAGGGTAGTTGCTGCATGTTGTTCCAGTGTGTTTTCTCTAGTACACCAGATAGTGACACTGGAATAAGCAATAACATTGAGGGACACACAAACTGTGTGTACAAAGGAGGCTCAATTTCTAATATAGTAGGTATTAGTGGTAGATGATGGGCTGCAGAAGAACAGATGTCTTTAAATCAGCAGAGCAGTATGCAAACAGCTGTTAACAAGACAAAGCATCTAATTTTGCCTACTGTACTCTTAATTTTATTCCTACCATGCTGATAGCATGTGGATTTCAGTGTGACATTTAAAAGGAGGTCTCAGCTGGTTTATATAGTACTTTATAACCCCTGATCTGCAAAAGGCCAACTGACTGATATTACTTTTGAGTTCCAGAAAATAACACAGCTTATAGCCTGCCGTGGAACCTGACTGAGTTTTCATTAAATCTTAAAACCTAAACTGTTTCTTGACCTTTCCCCAATATCACACCTGTTATTTTTCTCTCTAAATGATGCTCAGACCCTGAACTCTGTGTTGTGGTTTAACCCCAACCAGCAACTAAGCCCCATGCAGTGGCTTACTTGCCCCCTGCCACCCAGTGGGAAAGGGGAAAGCATTGAAAAAAAAGAAAAAGTAAAACTCGTGGGTAGAGATAAAGCCAGTTTAATAGGATGGAAAAGGAAGGGAAAATAATAATAATAATAGAATACACAAAATGAGTGAGGCACAGTATAATTGCTCACCACCTGTTGACTGATGTCACGTGGAATTCTCACCTGGGTCATTGGGGTTTGCTGTCCTGCCTGTGTCCCCCTGTCCCCTCCCAAGCTGCTGGTGTACCTGCAGCCTGCGCTGGCAGGGCAGCCGGAGGAAAGTCCTTGACTTAGTGTACACACGGCTCAGCAACAGCTGAACCATCAGGGTGTTATCAGCATTATTCTCATGCTAAATGCAAACCACAGCACTGTACCAGCTGCTAGGAAGGAAATTAATTTTATTCCAGATGAAACCAGGACATGCTGGGATGTCACTTTTATCTATTACTGTTCCTGAAGATGACTTAATCATCCTTATATCTCGTGTAAAGGTCTTGCTTTTGTACAGAGCTGTTGGTAGGGTGCGTAATGAAGGTCCTCCGTTTAAGGATGGGTCAGATAACTGAGTGTCTTATCAGCACATATCCTGCAGCAGAGCACTGTTCTCTGTGTGCTAAACAGACCACAACATGTTTCAGCTCCTGGAAAACACCTCATTTATTCATACCAAAACAAGTTATTTCTGAAGGCAACAGGTGAAAGCAGCAGTCTTTTCCTTGGGAAGGATGGGGGTTTGATCAGTGGAAGTGCCTCCAAATAGGGAGTAAAGCAGGTTAGAAAGGCCTTTCTGATATTTCCCAGTGATTTTGTATTGAAGGGAGTCATAGAATGTTTTGGGATGGAAGGGACATTTCAAGGTCATCTAGTCCAATGCCCTTGCAGTGAGCAGGGGCATCTTTAACCAGACCAGGCTGCTCAGGAACAACTCTACACGTCACCAGCTATCACCCTCCGGGCAGCTGCCGTGGCCAGCAAGAACGGCAGCATCAGAGGGTGCCTGTGGCCATGTCCCAGCTCTGTGCGGCGCAACACAAAACGAGGATTTTCTCTGTGTCTTGTGTCCATGTGTACCTCTGTGATGTTAAGAAAGCTGTAAAAGTGTAACTGCATGTTCTCCAATGAGTTGCTGTTGAAAGTCTGAGTATATGGTCTGGTCTGCTTTGTATTTTGCTGATGTCAGGACAAGAACAATGAATGGCAATTCATTCTCTGTAAACAGACAGCTGGGGGCTGAGCAGCAGAGTGATGCCACAGGTAAAAGATTTGTGTGATCAACCCTATTTCTTCTGCTTCTCAAAGTTGTTTTGCAGAGTCTTGGGCAGTTGCTTAGACCTTAAGATATTAAAGTTTGTATATCACTACTGCAAATTTTTCTCCTTCTGAGTGGAAACTGCCAAGCAGGAAAAAGAGAAAAAGTAACAGAATTGTGCTTTGTGGTCAGATTACTTTCTATGAGTCCCTGTTGTTTATTCTGCAGTGTACACCCAGTATCAATTACTGTAATCACAGTGGGGACTGTGTGAATCCATCAGAGAAAAGGTCTATAAACATGATAAAGCGATGTCACTTTGTCCTCACTACCAGTTTATCTCTTTTTTCCTTTTCTTTTTACTCTTTCATAGGTGACAATGGTGATAAAAGAAAGATTTGAGGCAATATGTGTCCAAACACGAGTTGTTCTTACAGCGTATTTATGTGTTTAAGACGTCAGTGGTGTCATCAAAGGGATGACTGATGAAAAAAGAAAGCAATTTATTAGGGTGGAATAGAATGATGTACATTTTATCTAACTTTTGTGTTCTTATGTCTTATTAATGAATAAAAAAGCATTTAACAGACTTAAAAATACTATATTTAAAATAAAAATATGATGTGAAAATAAAAATATGATGTTTATCCAAGGAGTTGTTGCATGTCGCTTTATGTCTTATTTATGTGCATGCTTCAATACATAAATATGAATGATCTTCATTGTTAATTTAACCCTCCAAAACCACTATAAAATACATACTTTCAGCTTATTTTTCTTGATTTATGTCCACTGAAACCCTTGTGGATTTTACTGGATTTGGAATTAGAGTCAGTAAGTATGGCTGTAACACCTTTTATTGATAAGCACATGAACCATGTTTCTCATCCAACTTCTCTGATGGTAGCAGCACAGACAGAAACATTTTTCAGAGGAAGCAGCTATTGTTCTCTTGACACAATCTCACCCTCTGCATGAGTATAAATAATTTTCTGCATACCCTTCCTGAAGAAGAGCTGTGCCTGTGACATGATGGAGTCATTCTTGCCCCGGTGAGAATGTCTGCCTGCAGAAGTGAAATAACAGCAGGAGGAGCTGCCTGCAGAGACGTGATTGCTTCAGAATCATCCCCCAAATGTTAAAGTCGCTGTTTCTGTCTTTATTTTAGCATCATTTATGTTTTCTGGTTTTATCTGGCTGTGCTTAGCCTGACACTATGCACACTGTGACTGATAGTCTCTTACCTAAGTGCCAGCTTTTGCTAGGCCGGGTGTGAATATTGTGTCCACAGGATGCTCGGCTGATTTAAGCAAAATTGTCGGGGATGCCAGACATGAGCCAGCATCAGACCTGAGAGATGCTCCCTGTACGTGTCTGAACCTTGTGGATCCTTACCTGAAAACTCTGTGGAAAACAAAAGTGAATATTAAAAAAGCACAGCAACCTCAGCCATATTTACAGTATGTGGTGTTAAATATAGAAAAGGGTGGCAACCACTGAGTGCTTGGGGACACAGGATCAAATGGGGACTGAATATCCTCTGAGAGGGAATGTTTTTCTCTATCATTTCTCCTGCCACTGCTGGTCTTTCTCATATTATTCTGCACCTGCTGCCATAGTGACATTTATAAGTTTGGAATTAGGACCCATCCTCCTGACCCGGAAAGCTTAGGTTTAACTGAGATAATGCAAACAGTCAATAAGCAAAAGGCCAGAGACAGGTTTTATGACAAGGTAATCAGGCTGGTGGGGGAGGTGGTGGAGCGTGACCTCCTCCTGCCAACACGGCTGTTCTGTGGCAGGCACGTTTCTCTACCAGAGACTTCTATTGCATTTGGGAAGCATCATCCAGACTTACGCTGGGGCTCACTGCACTGGAAAGCTGAATGCTGTAAATCACTAGCGTTTTAATTGGTTTCACAATTTACATCAGATGTGCATTTATTTACTACCTGAGCCAGCCAGCCTATAAGAACCACATTTGTCCCAAGTGACCTGATTAGGAGGAGGGAAGGTACCAGCAGAGACCAACAAAGAAGGTAATATTATGAGGAATGCTTTGTGTCAGGGCCTGATGTGAATCAGAAGCAGATTACTGGAAGTCCTGATTTGAAACAAAACAAAAATGACTTGGAGTTTTGCTGAGATGGCTCCTTGGCACTAGAGAAAGTGTACTAAAGAATATGTTAGCAGTATTTGTTTCCTATTTGCTTAGAAAGGCTGGAAATGCTTAGGCAGAAGAGCAGCAGAAGTGTTTGCTTAGAAATTTCTCTTCCAGTGGTGGACTGGCAGGCAGGACAAGAAAAAAGGCAGAAGCAAAAGCCCCAGAAGGAGGACATAGTTAGTTGCTGTATTCAAAGTAGGGGAAAGAGATGATTCTTTAGTGAAGTAGCTATTAGAGGGTAGCTGAGACATCTAATTTTGCTGCTAGGGCACAAGCCCCCTCCACAGACAATAGGAAAGATTTGAGACTTCTGGAATTCAGCAGCTTTATGTCCCAGTTGGGTGTGACAGGTCTGGTGTTCTGCTGTGCTTGCTTCCCTCTCCTGCTCCTCTGCAAAGGCTGAAGTTGGCTGAAGAAGACAATCTTTGAGGAGCTGTTTTTTGTAAAAGCACATAGTTACACACTCCCAATGGACAACGAGAGGAGGACTCAGTCCCACCTCCCTTCAGAGCTCATTTGCCAGCCAAGATGTGTTTGGACAGGATAAATTCAAGATACTCAAGATGGAGTTCAGACACACAAGTAGAACACAAAACCGTAAGCTGCTAACAGTGTGATCAATTCTGGACGCTGAAACCTCTACTAAACTGGCAAAGAGGCAGGGACAGCAAGATCATGTACTGTAAGAGCAGATAAATACGAAAACCCCTTTGCAAAGAGCTCAGGTTTCAGAATATAATCCCCCAAATCTCTTTAAATTTTACTAGGTGTAATTGTCACATGTCTACACGGGTCCTCTGGGACCACTGCTTTTATCAGTCAAACCTCCCACAGATTTTACTAGGTGTAATTGTCACATGTCTACATGGGTCCTCTGGGACCACTGCTCTTATCAGTCAAACCTCCCACAAACTCAGTTTCTATATGAAGAATTTGCATTTCAATGCAGTAATTAAAAAGTTTTCATACTAACCACAGAAAATACTCTCCTGTAAATGAATCCTTTGGTCCTTGAGGAACACTGAAGAAAAAGAATCATTTATTAATGAGTAAAATTTCTTGCTGAACTCCAGCCTCAAGAAGTTTCTCTTGTCGGCACAGGCTGAGCGTGCTGCTTACATGTTCACAAAGGATAACCTTGGGGCTACACACAAGGCGACTAGATGGATGTATCATTAGCAAAACCTCTGTCCTGAAAACTGCCACTTTCCACAGCATCCTGGCCCCAAGTGCCATGAGCGCAGAGGGC
>NW_009702917.1:31160-81792 GCF_000703405.1 Apaloderma vittatum | reverse complement strand
GAACGGAGCTGTGCTGGATGCAGCCTCCAGAAAGAGCTCCAGCTTCATGTGCTTGAGTGATTCTGGAGTAAGAAGCCACCTAGTCTAAGAAATTAGTCTGGAAGCAACCTCCAAAGTCATATTTCAAAAGAGAAGCAACTGTAAGTCTAATTTTCAAAATATCCAAGAGGGCTGTGCATCTTAAATATCCAAACCAAAGTCACAACGGCCTGATGTCTCTGCACAGCGGTACAAGCAGGCAGAGCAAACAGAAATTAGTCACAGAAGTATTTTTTTTTACTGATACTTACCTTATTTTACATGGATAGAGTGAAAGTCCCAAGTTCTTGTAGTAAGACACCTCCCTCAAGCAACACAAGCCTGTCCCGCTCACAGTTTGAGGTGCCTGCAACTCCCCTGCTCCTTCTTGTGTACAGAACAAAAGCACTTATGGTGTTTCATCCCTCCTACAGCTTTTATTTTTCCTGGACATAGTAAGAACAAGGATATAAAGGAGATGGATTCTGTTCTACCTGCTCTGTGTGTAAACACATGATTTCAGCCTGCAGAGGTTTTCCTTTGGTGTCCATCACACAACACACAGGGTGAAGGGGAACAGTGCATCAAAAAAAGCAGCCAAGCCAGTGATAAAGGATAGTGGCTCATTTACTAAATTAAGAAATAAAATATGAAGATTTTTTTCCCTGGGAAGCACATAATGGTGTTGGCTTTTAAAGCTTATTATTCACTGGTTCAGCAAACAATACAGAAATACAGTGCCACAGAATACAGTAAAAACAAGCTGAGAACAAAATGTTTACAACTGTGGTTCTTTAAATGAAGAAGAAATACCAGCTGCACTCTGTGATGTGGTTATAATTCACTAGTGCTTAAACAAGACATCAGCTAGGGCTTTATGCAGCAAATACAATGCTAAACTGTAATTTTCTATATGATAGACTATTTAATAAAATATTTCTACTTCATTTTCAGTCCCAATTAAGGTTGCAGTCAACAGGAGATGGAAAGCAATTTTGTTCCCGACACATAAACAAGTTTTAAAGTGATTCGATATGCTGATTAAGTTATTCATAATAGAAGAAATTCATATATTTCTCATTAATTTTGCCTTGAAGCAGCAAAGTACATTCACTTGACAATATATGGTATTTTTGTTTTATTTACTGATATTGCGAAGCAATGCAATAAATGCAACAGCTTTGGTATGAGCCATAAAACTCATCTGTAACAATCAAACCACAAGCAGCCAGGGATGCAGTTCACACTGAAGAACATACCTTTTAATTTTCTGCATTAACTTCTTCGGCAATTCATGTTGGATCCAATACATGTAGGTAGTTTGTATAACAATTCTGAGAATTGCATATAAAGGCAAGAGTTTTACCTACAAGTGAGCAGAATTGCATTGATGGTTCTTCCTTCTGCCTATGGAACACATCAAAAAGCAAACTGTGGGGGTTTGGTCTTGAGGCTCTTTATATATTAATTCGCCAAAATGGCTTAGATACCACAGTTGTATTAAATAAAGTACATGTACAAAAAATGCTTGCAGCTACTTCTTTTCAGCTGTTTACTTAGATGTGTCTTTTAGAAAAACATGTTAACTTTACATGAACTTGTTTTATTTAAAAAATGTCATGAACACTTATGAAAACACATTTAATTAATGTCAGCCAGAGAGAAGAGTTTAAGAACCTGGTTAAAAAAGAAGTTAAAACTGAAATGTAATTTAACTAAGCTAGAAAATACCCACAATAACAGTGGATGGAAATGTATTAAGCTGAAAATCTGGAAATCCATCTGGTTATTTTAGTAGCCTAATAAATTTCAGCACTTCTGTCTGAGAGTTTATTATGATTTAGTATATCTGCCTTACCACATTTACGGTCTAATTTAACAATGTAGTATCAATTTTTACAAATTATATGTGTTATAAACTGCTTTATTCAAGAACCGGAACACTTAAATAATGAATGTCTCCAGGTTATTGGTCTACTTTTCATTTAATAGATTCTTTACTGAGATTGTGTGTTTCAAAATTATAGGAGAACTTGATACACATATTTGTTTAAAAATTTTAAGATTTTTAAGAAATAACAAGAGTTTTGACAAGCAATATCTTTTTGCTTGGTAAAGACTATCTCTTAACAATATTTCTCTTCCAAACTGTGCTTTTGACACATCTGAAAAACAGGCCACAAGATAGAAAAGTGTAATAAATCTGTGGTTATTTATGACTACATCCTTTCAGTGAGTGACATCTGCACCTACAGGAAGTTTATTTAAATCTCCTTTAGTGGTGAATTTGGCAGTGCCATCACAATGTACTTACCTCTGTCAAATGCACACGGGGATTATTGTGCTAGCAATCTATTGCATAACCATGCTAGATTATCCACTATTGTTTTTCTTGGAAAAGTAGATTCTTTGCACAATGTGAATCTCCAGTGGCTAGAAAAGCAGTGATTCCACAGAATAATTATTTCATTACATTAACACTGCAGGAATTGTTGTACCTCCATTTCAGAAGAACATGTACTCCTTTAAGAATATTTTAGGCAAAGAAGTTAGATGTATAGAAAGGAATTAGAATGAAAAACACCTGATTTACTGTAATGTGAGATTACTGTGACTGAACTAGAGAAGTGTTATTATTTCATTTTTTGAAGGCAATTGTATGTATATGAGTTTCCCAGGAGATTTCAGGGACAGCCTTCTCCATTTAGAGCAGAGTGCTGCTCTCTTTCTTGTCCATTGTGTCCTTTCCTCCCAGAAAGGACAAACATTACCCTCAAACTGTTTTATAACTCCTCCACTTACCATTTACCACTTTAAATTTGCCAAAAATATGATTACATTTGAGTGTCATTATAGTATTTCTCCAGCATTAACCCTTTAAGTAAGAGAGACGCTGAGCAAAAACAAGCTAAGAAAATATTTATCAGAATGAGAAGCCTGCTCTCAGCAAGAACAGCAGATCTCTACTTTTTTTTTTTCCTCCTTTATTTCATGATATTTGACCAAAGCAAAAACTTTTCAGTGAGAAAAAAATCAGGCTGGTTTAAAGTACACTTTTTCACAATCTCTCATTAGTTTGTGATTTCATTGCCATTTGTAGTTTTATTCAGAACCTGATGCCAGCCATTCATGGCTCAGAACCAAATCCTTGCAAAACCAATGACATCTTCACAGACAAAAGAAACTGACCTATGCTTTCCTATTTCTAGTTGTAAGGAGCTGAAAAGGCACTAAGGCCCAAATGAAGTTCTGTTATGAAATATTCATCATAGAGCTCCTCTCTAAAGCTTGTTTCTGCTGCCAGCACATTTTAATTACCTTTCCCACTTGGTGAGTTAGAATAAACTCTTGAGAAGGAAGGGAAGAAATCAAACACGACATAGTATAGCACTTACTAGACCAAGAAATCCTTGAAAAGTAGCGAAGTTCTTCCTATCAGCTTTGTGGGTTAATATTAAATTATTAACTTTGTCTTATAACTGTTATTTAAAAGACTAAAAAATCCACCACCTCTGTACAGTCTATTTTTTTAGCAGATTTCATAGCAACTTCAGGATGCAAAACCTGTCTTTTTAGGAGTAGGAAGTTCAAAGGTATAGCTAAGATCAAATGGGACAGATTGTTTTAAAAATACATATGCTATCATGATATGCAGACTTGCGGTTCCTAGGGACTATGAAATACAAGCTCTGTGAAAGTCTGAAGGCGCCAACTGACAACTCGCTGTTTAGACTGAGAGATTTTCATCTCAGAGAGAGCTAAAAGACTGACATCCTGAACGACTGCCAGGAAACCTGAACCACAGCAGGTTTTTTTTTTAGTCTCAGTATGCTTACAAGCTATATATGTTGTATCGGGCCCAATACAGTCATCTCATAGATACTCAGCTGGGGATGTCATCTCCAGACATGGCATCGTACAGGTGATTTTATCATAAGTAGCTTGCTCCTGAACATGGACTCACTACATCTTTCTGCTGGTTTTCCTGCCAGTACTAGACTTTAAATCTTACTAAAAGGACTAGGCTTATTGAAATGTAGGAAAATATTGAGAAATAAACAAATTAATGCAAGCCAAAAGAAAAGAACCACCTGTTCTGATTATTTTTAATTACACCACACACTGGTCTTACATGACAGGGGAGAAAGGGAAGACTTTTTGGCATTGCATCAAATGAATTAATATGCAGTGTAAATGCATCAGGAAGCACACGTTGCAGTGGGGCTAGGTTTGTGATCACAAGTGAACAGAATTTCTATATGGCTCGTGTGTTCTGGCAGACAGCCTGGAAAAAAGACATTCTGTGTGTGCCTTCTCGCGAAAACCGCACGGGAATTTAAATCGACGTCCTCTTATTAATTTCTCTGCAATTAAAGAGCATGTACTGGTTCCTGCTTAGCAAATTCCTTCTCTTCTTTTTAAGTATTTTGGTTTATTCCTTGGGGGCACATGTATCTGAGGTCCATACTACATCATGACAATTAATTCTTTATGTATTTTTCTGAGAAGGTTCAGGCACTTGTGCTGTACCAGTCTCAGTGGCTGTGGAAGTGTGACAGCAGGCTTGCTGGGAAATTTGTACTTATTTTTTCTGTCTATTCTGTTGGAACACATGACTTTTGCTTTAAAGAAAGGTGTATGTTACAGCCCAAATATATGAGGGCTCTGGAATTAAGATAGGAAGATCTGGATTCAGCCTCCCCAGGACAGAATATTGCATTGAATCCCTTCTGTCACACTTCAGAGGAACACTCTCTATTCCATGCCAGGCTGAGTGAGCTCTCTGCCTCTCTCTTCAGTTTTGCTCTTCCAATGATTAGAAGTTTCTGTACCATGTAGTCTTATTTTGGAAACTAGTTAGAGTTTTGGTTAATATTAAAAACTACAACATTGATGTTAATAGGTTGACATATGGGGGGAAAAAAAGTATTTCTGATCATTTGAGGTACCAGAAATTTATCTTACAAACCAATAAAGCAGCACCTGAACACTTCAGTGGCGCACAGATCTAAACACGTGGCAGAACAGGACAGAATGACACGTAAGCAACACATCTTCAGTCAAAACCCAGCAAATATTAACCGTGCCACATCCCAAAGACAATACTTGGTTAGATATTTTCCTTATCAAGATGTTGGGTGCCAACAGAAATGGTATGAAAAAAAACAAGTGAGAACTTCTCATTTTGCTGCTGTATAAAGCGTTGGGGTGCCCATGGCTCAGACACCCTGAGCAGCTGTGGTTTTCTCACCCCAGGAAGGTCCCTCTGGAGCCAGAAGATGGGCAGTGATGGGATTTCAGGGACAGAGCAGCTGCTTTGGGAAGAGAGCCCGAAGGGTCGGGATTCCTGGTGAGAAGTGACGAGGGCTGAGGGGCAGGTGCCTGAGTTCAGGAAATCTTGGAGGGGATGGAGCTGCTGTGGAGGCACCGTGTCAGGAGGGTCAGAAGAGGGATTATTCAGGGATATGGCAAAGGGACACTGGGGTGTGCTCTGTACAGGAGCCATGGGCTGTGAAGGTGCAGGAGGATGAGAGGCAGCAGAGGGCCCCCATCCCGTGTGCGGCACAGACACATGAGCAGTCATCCCTTGCACTGGCAACAAAGCACAAGCCCAGATGGACTTGGGGAGCATTTCTTAAGTTCTAATATTTTTACATTTGTATCCTCCTCAGCAGCACAAAGCCAGGCTGAGGGATGCTGAATGTCACCTGCAGCTGTGCGTCCCAGGTGAGTGCAATGCTCGGTCAGGCCAAGGGCCATCACCTGTGCTTCCCTCCGCCTGTGAAAGCTGGAGGCTGGGGCGCAGTCCCAGTTTGGCAGGGGCACAGTCCCAGTTTGGCAGGGGCACGGGAAGCAGCTGCCTCTCTGGTGGGGGTTTGCAGCTTTGTCTTTGCTTCCGAAGTGCCTCTTTGAGTCAGTGGTTTCAGGTATCGCTTGTGCTGGCCTGAGGGGGAGCGTGCTTCTGCAGGGGCCTGTTTTGGCTGCTCATCTCCAAAGAGGTAGGCCAGGCTAAGCCTGGTGATGGTAACAGAGTAATTTCTACCGTTTCTGCTGTTGTGCTCCTTCAGCCTGGAGAGAATTTGTCTCTCCTGTTTGCTGGGGACCTTTGCTGCTTGTTAGTTCACTTGTGTCCAGTTCCCCTCGGCTTGTTGCTCAGAGCCTAGGTGATTCTCCTTAATACAGCTTATGTTTGGCTTTACATTTCCTTGCTATGTTTCTCTTCTGTCTTCCTCCAGACCGCTTCACTACTGATATGTGAGCTTTATTTGTTTCAGCTGACCTCTCTTTCTCCACCTTGGTTAAAAAATGCCATTGGGTTAGTGGCTGGGTAGGTAGTAAAGATCTCTAGAGGTAAAAAGGCTGGAAAATCAAGGTCTATATTAATTGATGTGGAGCTTGTTCTCAATAACATTCAAAGTGCAGATGTAGAAATGGTAATACACTGACCACAATCTATCATAGTATCTCTGGTGAGGGAGTTTGACACCTGAGAGCAGGCTGTGCTGCAATACCTTTCCCAAATGCGTTTTTCCTCTGTTCTTTAGCTAGCAGTTGCGCTTCTAGAGATGGTGAAATCTGAGTAATATGAGAAGCAAACCGTGAATACAGCGGGTGTGTAGCTTTGTGAAACAGTTATGTTTTGAAGAAAGACACTCTACAGATGTCACATAGATATATATATATATTTGCCTTATTCTTCATCTAGGTAGCCTTTCATGTTCACTATCTTCCAAGAATAGAAAACAATGGTATTGAATTTGCATTAACTCAATTAATGTTTTCAATACAGTTTCCTCTTTAAAGTAACTTTGCCTCATTCTGTGCTACCTTGTGTGGAGTTCTAGTAACGATTGCTGCATAAATTTTGCCGTGCTTCTCTGCTAGTGCCTGCTGATCAAGATACTGCATTTAAAAATACCTCAGCTCCTATCATATGATGAGCAGCAGCATTTTATATAAACAGCAGAATCTAGAAGAGAATTTTTGTATTTATTAAGTGTTGCAATTAAAATTGTATTAGTACGAAATGCTTTTCGGGGTAGGATATGCTGTCTATGCTTAATTAGAACCAAGAATTATCTCGGGCAGGTGGCTGGGCATGTTTTATTGCAGGACTGGGTTTGTGACTGACAGTCTGTATCCAAATGGCAGGTGGGAAAGGGTGCTGTTCGGATCGACCAAGGTGTGTTTTCAGGCCACAAGCATACTCCTAGCCCACAGTGAATTCTTAGCAATTGTGAATCCTATCTAACAAACACCAGAACAATATTATTAAAACCAAGAAACAACAAAAACCAAAACAAAAAAAACCCCACAAATCACACTTTATTCATTTCCAGTTTTGCTCTAGGGGAGTATTTGCCTTTGGCAAATGTGAATGCTTCTGCGCAAATTTTTCCTTTTATAGCGTTGATTGCTCTATGTGCCAGGACTTTGTCATTATAGTACCCAGAAGCTTTAAACACACCTGTTAGCAGATTGTGATGCAGCTCTTGTGATATTGGAGTGTTTTCATTATTTCTTGTAAGCTGGCTACCTGAAATCACCAAATAAACAGTTTTTCTGGGTTTGTTTTAATGTTTAGAGGAGAAAGATCTCTAAGACTGCATTTTCACTGTAATTTGCATAGCATCTGGAGCAGGAGTTGTGGCTGAATCTCATTGCCTGTTTATAAGTTGATTTATTTACAATTTGTCATGGAGTGTGTTCCTGGTCATGTTGTGTTTGATGCTTACTCTTGCTGGTGTATGTGATGGTTCCATCGAGCAGCAACATCAGCTCTGCAAGAGGCTCTATCAGCGTAGGTCTGAGTTTTGGTGGGGATCAGCGGTTTTCCATTCGTGAGTGGGATTTGATCTACTTGTCATGTTGATGTCTAGATATTTATTTTGTATTAAAGGCTATATTAGTCTTGATGTGTTACACTGTGTGTAGGTAAACTAAACTAGCTGGTTAATTATCCTTTTTTTTCCATATCTCTGCTTTTCACCTTGTTTCTTTAAATAATTACAGTTGGATTTGTTTCACTTGTTGAAAACATAGAACGAATTATGTAAAGTCATGCCTGCTGAATTTCATTTGGATCATATTGATCACAGGTGAAACTGCTGGGTACTCAGAAGTCTCTGATCAGGATTAAATTTTTACTTTTATAAAACTATAGTGAATTTTTGTTGTATAAGTCTCATAAAAGACACATTATCAGTCTGGGGCTGCACACAGGATAACTATCAGATGTGCATCCCCAAAAGAAACAGGAATTAGTGGCTGTTTTGTGAGACAGCATTTTTATCTTGGTATTTTTCAAATGCCTGTTTTTATATCAGAGGTAGACAAATCAAAAGCTTACCCAGAAAAGTTAATTCTCATGCACTACCTAATTAACTTCCATACCAAGCACACTGAAAGTAGCATTACTATCTGAACTAAAGCTAAGCCTTGTCTCGGGTGGCCTTCCACCAATAAATTTCATTCAACGGTGTAATAGCCTCTTGATAATTTTGAATTGCAAGCTAAGCAATGTTTCATTGAGTGGATGAGACATCATGTCACTTCAGTGTTCAAGTGTACGTCTTTATGTTCAGAGAATCCTATGCTCTTCGTTCTTCTGTAGGGCTAGATTGACTTTGTGATAAGCCTATAATCAAGTGCACTTTTCAGCAAGATGGAAAACTGCAATATGCTCAGGAGAGAAAGTTGGAAGAGCCTTTCTCACAGGGAGGCGCGTAGGGACTGGGATTACATCTTATGCAAGGCAGGAGGTTGATATTACAATTAAAGTGTATAAAAGAAAATGTGTCCCAAGTTGAACTAAATGAATCATTCTAAATAAGCCTAAGCAAAATGATAGATTGTGATTTCATTCATCTGACAGAGAAAAAATTTTGTTGTGCAATAATTCATGTGGAAAACCCCTGACCAATCTTGCTCTTAGTTTTTATGCTTTCTCTAATGTATATAAACTACCATATTTTCTGCTATTTAATATCCAGCTGTGATACAGATTCCCTACAAATTGTTTTTAGCAGAGGCTTTTCACTACCTGAAGTCTCAGTAGTTCTGTTAGATGGAGTGATGTACTACTAGGCCATTGTATGCCATTCTATGATTCTACTCAGTTTTTCTCCAGGTGGTTTTAGTCAACAATAGAGAGCAGACTGAACACATTTTACATCTGCCTTTGATTTCCACTTATCCTTTTAATAGGACAGAACCTATGACGACGTGCAATTAACTACACAAATAAGGCAAGTGTGGTGTGTTGTCCCACCTTAAAGGATAAAGATTAAAGTACTCAAGGTAAAAATTTCTAAAATTCTGATTTAATAGAGGTAAACACTTTTATTGCTGAGTTGGAAATAGTGTATTTCTACTTTGGAGAACTTTTTCTTACTTCTAGTTTCAGTTATTTATGTAACTTCAATTTTTTTTTTCTTCCTAGGACATAGTTACCTTTCCCTGTTAGCCATATGTAGTTCCTCTTATAATTCTTTACATTCAGGAAAGGAATTAAATTAACACATCTCAAATGCATTGAAGTATTTTCCATCAATTTATTCAATGATTATTCTCCTTATCTTGTGAAGGAGCATCGAAGCTATCAGTTAACTGAGTTTTCCTAAAATGTCAGTTTTATTTAATACTAGTCTCCTCTTATGCTAAACAGAAAGGTCTCTCTTGCATTTCTTGGGGCTTAGTTTTTGTACTGACTAGTTGCGAAATGCTCCTTGAGACAATTTCAAGTCATATGAGTTCTTTTTAAGAATGTCTGGACAAGATGATTTCTTATAATCACATTGGATTCACCTTTACTCTTAGGAAGTAGATGCAGAGGATGAGACATAAGTATTTATGAGTGAAGAAGCTCCTTGGAATAGAAAGAGGGAACTTTGCTTTCCCACCTTATGGAGGAGAAAAGCAGACTGAACTACCTTGCTATTCGGTAGAAATGGCACTTCATAGAAATTTATTCTGGAAAAGGAGGATCACACTACTGATATTCTGGTGACCAAGCCAATGTATGAAAGCTTCTGCCTGCCTCAACACAGACCTTGTTTTATATATGCATTTAGAACATCCATCAAATCCATTTCATTACCCTAAGCACATAATAAATATTGCATGCTCTGGACTAGGGATATAATATGCTTTTACTCTAGCCTCATAAAACATTTGAGACAAGTGAGGACTATAAATATTAAGTCTGAGTAAACTGCCCAAAGTGTACCCAACTGTCGGAACTCTGTGGTATGGTTCCCTTAGACATGGAACAGGCTTGTGAGGAATTTGGGCATCTGAATTATTTTTCTTGTCTCTCCATTTTTTTTTTCACATACACCCCGAAACCAGTGCGGTTACTCTGATGTCACAGGACCTGTGTCAAAATGACTGTCCTGGTGTTAACAATTTGTTTCACTTTATACTCCTGCAGGTAGCAGGAGTATATGATGAATGAGTATTTGCCAATATGGTTCTTGCTTCTTCACAGCAGATCTAGCACTCCAGAAATTTGATGATCTATATTGTGGTTTGTTTCTTCTAAATCTGGAAACATCTTTAAAAACCTGTGTGAGAAATAATATGCAGCAGCAATTTTACTAGACAAAGCTTCACAGAAAATTTCCTTCTAATACTAGAATTTTGGTGGGTTTGAGGTTTGTGTTTTTGTGTTTGTTTTTTTTTTCTTTAAGCTACAAAGTATGGGATTTTTAGTAATGGAACTGAAAGGAGGTACATTTTTTATGCAGAAATGTCTGCAACGTTGGCACTGCAAGAATATATTTCCTTAGAATGAAGTCTTGCAGAAAAACCGTGTACTAATGTGTTTTATGAAATATTTATAGTAATTTAAAAGAAAAGCAATTCTGCTTATTGGGGTGAGAAAGAAAGAAGTGAGATTAAATGCTTAGCAGGCATTTTAAGAACTTTGATCATGCTGGTGTCTTTGAATTGTAAGGATGGAAAATAACTAACCAAGCAAACTGGTTTTTTTAAACTCTTCTTAAACCAGTGTAAGGTTACAGACTCCTCAGAGAAGTGGCACTGGAGACCAGTATCACTATTACAAAAATACTACATTTGCTGAAAATATAGACAAGTAGTCTTGAAACTATATTCAAAGAGTTAATTTACAGTTAATGTGAATGGAAGTTTGTGTTTCATTAATGATATTTTGGAGCAAACTGGAGCGTGACAATCTAATAAATATCAATTTAATGAATTCTGAGTTTAGATACTAATGGGAAATGTGAGAGGAGAGACTGGGTTGTTATTCAAACTTTAGCCCATTTATTTAAACTCTGGATTGTTTTCAAGCAAGATAATGCCTCAGAAGATGAGTGAGTGCTACTCCTCCTGAATTTCTTTCTACTCATACAGTCTAGGGTGCTTATGAGCTTCATTATTGCTGTAAATGTCTTGGGTATACAAATCTAGTCACTTGCATTTTTTTGTGTCAAAACCTTAACAGTACTGAAAAATTGTGCAAGTTATATATAAAGAAAATATTTTTACCTTTGGTGCAGTAAAGCACCTCCTAAAATACAGCGACTACAATTTCTGCCAGCAAATGAGAATTTTTAGAGTAAAAGAGGGGATTTGTGTCTAAGAGTTTGAACTAGAACAGTCATTGGTGTAAAAAAAGAGGTGGTTTGCTTCTCTAAAATGACTGTTCTATACTTACTGTTCTGGTCTGTACAAAATCAGTAGATGTACTGAGATAACAATTCTGCCTGATCTTAGCTATTTGTTTTGAGACATCATAATTCATATGTAGAGCCTTCAGCTGTACCTGCAAGCTGGGAAAATCTACTAGTTCACTTGGTGCTGGTTTTTTAAAGACACTGTGGTGGTGTACAACTCTCGTCTTGCTCTTTCTCTCTTTTTTTTCCTTAGTATGTCCCTTTCTCCTTTTAAATACTTTTTTCCATTCTAATCTTTGCACCCAGTTCTGTTCATTTTGTCCCAAATCTTACATAAATCAAGGAAGCCCCCTTCTTTGGGGGAGCAGAAAAGTCAAATCTAAATATTCAGATCATAAAGTTACATACAAACACTGAAATAGCTTTATTTGTTGCTTGTTATTGTAAGAGAAGGAATGCTACTATGTTTCACTTGCCTAGAGGAAGGTAATTTATCCTTCTTTGATGATTTTACATCAAGTCAGACAGTGCCGTATCTGAAGAGTTATAAACTGATTAAAAATCTCCTCATTAGTCAGTCAATTGTTAGGTAAATGATAACATTTATTTTCTATTAGATATCTAAAAGTAATTTCTGTTATTAAAATTGATCCCATTGATTCCACCCTCATTAAAAATAAAACCATAAAATAAAAAAGGCAGCTCTCAGCAGGGACAAAGGACTCTTGAGGCGATTTGAGCTCTATAATATTGGCTGTTGAAAAAACATGGTGGGCAAGTGGGTTTAGAACATTCTTACAGACTTTATGTAAAGCTGCGTTCCTCTGCTGCTAATGAATTCGTAATGTCAATTTTATAATTCAGACTTGTTACACAGCTGATTTCTGCACAGTGTATCTCATTTCACCTCTTGCTTTTCCAACCCTTTCCTTCCCACTCTTCTGTCTGCTCATCTGCAAATTAAAGTTTGATAGCACAGAGCCCCCTGTTCCCCAGCCTCCTTGCTTTTTGCTGACTTCCCCACAATGAGTTAGCAGCCTCTCTCTGGAGTTGTGAGCTGGTGGAAAGGAAAACGGACATGCTGATGCCCAGCTCATGGTCTCTTTTGGTCAGTGTGGTAGGAGTGGATGGGGCAAACCAAGACCCTTGAGATGCTGGGTCTGCAGTCAGCTGGGTGATCTGCTTGTCCCTCTGCTGCTGGAGGGTTGTTTTGATCCTCTTCTACCATGTGGGGTAGCCTTTTTCCACTTCCTAAATATTAATTTGTCTTCCCTCCACTTCTCTGTTGCAGGTGCAGCTTGTAATACTGCCCTGCAATTAGCAGCTCTTCACCTAATCAATTAGGCCCTTGCTTTAATGTATAAACTTACGTGGAAGTTTATAAACAGTGTCAACATCACCAATATAACTCTTCTGAAATTAACACTCAGTACCTAATTTCCATAACCATAAGGAGGAGAGAAACAAGTATTAAACACTGATGTATTCAAAGTCTTTATGTACTTTGCCATTTCTAGCTTGCTTTTTTTTTCAGAAAGCTTCCGAAAGTGTATTATAAAAAATTTGAAATTTGATGTTGCCATTCAAAGAGCAGTTCATTTTTTCCAGATGTCCAGGTTTTTGCTTAAGCTTGCTTTCTTCAACTTCCTTTAAACTTTCTTCCCACATACACATGTGCATAAGCACTTCTCACGTGAGCGAACTAGAAGAAATGGTGAAAATACCGCTTATTCAGAACAAGAAAAGCCTACCTTGTTATCTTGGACCTCTCTTTGCCAAAGCTACTGTTTACCTGCAGCCATCCCCTGATGTGATATATGTGCTCACTACGGATGTAATCCATGAACTATCTTTAGGTGGTTCCTTTGTGCTCACATAATAAATTGCTTGATGTTGAGTGAGTTGTCTTTTTTTTTTTTTTTCCTTCTCTTTTCCTCCTGAAGATTTTGGTGAACTCTTCAAAGCTGGGCAAGTTTCAGCAAAAGCAATATATGAATTGTGCATGTTCAGAGGCATGTTTGCCAGATCTGAGGCTGTAGCCATGCAGCTCCCTAAGCAGAGGAGTTTGATGGCTCAACTCAACATCCCCAAAGGTTCGTGCTCAGAACTGGACCCGGCTCTGCAGGGAGTAAAAAGCTCTATGCTCATGACATCCTCAAGTATTCATTGTACTATCCCTGCATTTTCTGGAAGATATTTTCTGCTGTGTCCAAGGCCTTGGCAAGCTTAGGCTTTCAAATTTTCATTTGAGATGTAAGAGCTGTGTAAATATTTAACTTTAATTAGCAAAACAATATTGTGTTTATTCCTTTTGCACTTGAAGTTGTTCTATTGGAAATGTGAATGTTCTTCCTTAATGTTTTTATTATACCAATGGAACCCCTGAAAAGACTTAGCATATTTGCTTTCTCTTTAATATGGGAATCTGGGAATGGGGCTCTCTTTCTCGCTTCTTCATTTGTCCAAGGTTTCAGAACTTCTTGCCAGGGAATAACCAGGGAAACTGGATTCTGCCTCTCTGGGCAAACTTGGCAGCACGCTCAAATTCTGGCTTTTTTAATTTGGCTATGGGTGTGGGGGGTTTATTCTAAAAATGTCTGGAAAGGATGGTTTCCTATCATCATGCTTGAATCACATTTGCTTTCTTAACTGTATGTGCAAATATAGATTCTGAGGGAAACAGATCACTATCACAGGCCTTCTTTTTAAAAAGAAGGTAAATAAAACTTTGAAATGCTGTTACGTTTTTCCTTGGAATAAAACTACTTTTGGCAAATGCAACATGACTCCACTAATAGCTTTGACTGCTTTAGAAATATCTTTGTGTTAAGATGCACTGAAATGAGGAAAAATACGCATAATTTACATGTTACTTCGGTGTGGTTTGGGGGATTTTAATTCTCCAAAGTAGTACGGTTGTTGCCATTCTGTCTTGAGAGTTTCTCTGCTTGTCTGTTACAGACCATACCTGGGAAACAGTCACATGTTGCTGTTGTGATATGATGATAGAACCAATTTAATCTGTCTTGGTGAATTGATTCTAATTTCTTCTTTCTTTGAGTTTTTTTTTCTGTCTAAACAAATTTTCAATTTTAATATCTGACCTATCTGTATAGAAATGCAGTAAGAATCTTGCACCTGAAAATACTTATGTGAATTCCCCATGTGTTGCCTGGTCTAGTCGAGAGCTGGCGTCCCTGCCCATAACAGGGAGGTTGGACTAGATGATCTCTAAGGTCCCTTCCAGCTTAGGCTGTTCTATGAATTTGGCACTAGTTAGGAACAGAGAGCAGTAAGATGAAATTGCAATATGACTGTTTGTATATTTATTTTTGTATTCTCTAGAGATACCAAGTTAAAGCAGATTAAGAATTTGCTGCACAAATAAAGCCATGGTTTTGTGTAGATACTAGTTTACTGCTTTTTTACTATTGCGAATAAGAAATTAACTCCTCAAGTCAAAAACATTTTTTTCCCTTTGTATTAACCTGTGGAGTTCCTCTTAGGAAGAACTGCAAGTACTGTAGCAAATATACACACAGTGAACCTTGTGAACTCTGTCTCATGTGAAACACATTAGAGCTAATAAAGTATATGTGAGCACTTCTAAAGCAAGCTAGCAAGAAGTTGTCGTTTTCATAAGCCAGGGACCTTCTCTGGTTGCAGCACAGAATTACTTTTTGAATGCATGGTGTTTGTGGTGAAGTGTGTGAAAAGCCAAGAGGATGAACTAATGTGCCAAAAGAAAACAAATTTCCATAACTTCTGTCTTCAGTGCCAACGTTTTGAACAATACAAATCTCGTCCTTAGGCCCGTCACTGCTTCTTGGTTCATTTTAGTTATTTATGAGATCATTATATTCTGCTTTGAGTGTGTAAAGCAACAAATTGCTCCCATGGCTCAAATAACTTAGTTTTGTTGCAGTTTAGCAGTCCCATGTGTAGAGTACTTGCTATCTAAGGTAGTATCTTTTTTTCTTGTATCACAAATTTTTGACCAGACCATAAAAATGTTGTGTCATTATTCACAAATCCCTGGCTTGTTTACTCAGTTCATGAATAGTTGATATTGCTTTGTGTATGACTGGATCACTGTGGCACAGCTGAAATGGGAGCACAAAGGGAGTTTAATAGAGAGGTGGGGAATTCTCCACCTTTGGAGATAATTGAAAGGTGTCTGGACATGGTGCTGGTGTCCTGGTGTCCTTGCCTGAGTGAGGAGGTTGAACCAGATGACCTACAGAGGTACCTTCCAGTCTCAACCACTCTGTGACTTAATGAAGACAAACTATCCCAAACTGAAAGCTGGAGACTGGATGTCTTGGATTGGGAAGACACTTTCCTGAGCTGTTTTATTTCCCTGAGTGCCAAATGGGTGGAAGGTGAAACCAGCTACCATAATGAGGCCTCCTTTTGATAGGAGATTTAGGTGTTGCCCAAGACACAGTTGTGTGACCATCTTGAGAGAGGAAAGCATGGTACTAGATGATGACTTGTAATGAAATCATGGTGATTTCTTGTTGAATCCATCATTTTCATACTTTGAAAAATTAATAGTATGCGAGATAATGCATACCAGAATTCTGAAATACCAGAGTTCTGAAAGACACAGCGTTTTCTTATCTCAGTTACTGAGAATTGTACTTAGGATTCACCCAGGGAAATTTGTTGTCAAGTGTTGCGAGAGGCCCGTTAGAACTTGGAGCATATATATTTTTTTTAACTTTAAATGTAATTAAGAGCTATCATTTTGCTAAGTACTTTTTAGCAAGTAGGTACCTATGTTCTTCCTGAAACTACTGTTAATTCTAGTAAGAATCAAATATTTGTCTTAAAGTGCACTAGTATTATCTTTGCATGGCACTCCAAAGTCCTATTGCAAAAAAAAGTTACATTTTGCTGGAAGAATCTGTCCCTAAGAGGATGCTAGGGACTTTTAGTACACTGAACTAAGACTGATAAATAGCACTTGCAGTAAAATTTCCATTTTCAAAAAATGGAGTGTTTTCACAAAATAAAGTTTTACCGCAAAGAAATGTTGAGCTTCAGTATTCGTTTTTCTGTCATAACAGCTTCAGTGATACCTCTTTGTCTCTTGGTACATCCATAACATCTACAGATGATGTGTAAAAAGAAGCTTTTTAGATACCATGGTGATGAATGTAGTTCAAAATGACTGACAGGCTCTCTAAAGCAAGGATTGTATTGTGTATTATTCTGAGCTAGCAGAACCTCCAGAAGCACTTGTGAATGTATGAGTTTTATTTTCATTTAATGTCTAATGAAGGGGAAAAAAAAGGCATTTCAAAGTAAAATTACTTACTACTTAAAGAACGGTAAGATTTTATGGCAAGAGCATAATGATAATGGCAAAGGGATTAAAAAGCAAAGTCGGGTTGAGTAAGAGAGGTTGAGGTGAGAACATTTTTAAAAGTCTTTACTGAATACTTGTGAGAGCAGGTAAGATGAGAGAACTGAAGTATGCCAGTCAGTGGAGACCAAAGTAGCAGGAAGCCTATTCAAACACAGATATTACCATGCTGGGTTGTTTAATGTTACATTAAGAGGTGAAGGAGAGCATTCCTTGAATATTAGTAAAGATGGAGGTCAAACTTCTAATAGAGAGATTGCATTGTGTAAGAAAGATCTGTGCTCTGAAGCAATGATGTGGAGATGGAAACTAATGAGAAAAAACAGAATATGCTAAATTTTGTAGACTGGTGTGTGGAATGAGCGAGGCATGAAATCTAGGCATATCAGTACACTAATTATACTCTCTCTGTATACTTCAAACAAGTAGAAATTAAAGAATGTGCAATATAAATTAGAATATATTTTTCTTCTGCAATTTTCTCTACTTATTGTACTGGGAAATTATGCTAATTAGGCAAAATGAAATTATTTAGAAGGCCAAATCATCCAATCTGTAGAGAAATGGAAATCGGTAGATACTGGTTTTAGTTTCCTTTCAGCCATCACAGGCAGCCAGAAATCAGACGTTCCTCGGGATTTGTTTAGGTTTTTTTAGGTCTCTAATTTGGTGTTATATGATCAAGTGCCTTTAACTCTTTAGGAAAGATAGTATCTTAATGAAATGCAGATATACACCATAACAATTAAATCCAGAGGAAGTTCACAGAATCCACTGATCCTTAGTATGTAGCACATACTGTTACCAGTGGATTGACTCCCTCAAGTCTTGTTGGAAACAGAAGCAGAAAGGGGAACACTGTGATCCTATACTTTGACTTGACTGCAGTTGCTGTTTTTGATAAAAGTACTCATTGCCCATTAGGATGAGTCAGAATGATGTGGAAGAACTGGGATGTTTTTCTTCTGCACTGATACTAGAAGCATCAAGCTGACAACTTTAGCATAAAATCACGGGCCATGACTTGAGTAACACCTTGAATATCTTGTCATTTGTGACTCATCTGAGTCTATAAAACCTTACTTTTATCTTTTGCGCTTATGATGGCAATAAGCTGAAGAAACTCCACAGATAGTTTCATATTGAAGGGTACCATAGCCAATGATATTTCTCAGCTGTGGTTGCGCTGCTGCTTCTGGTCCCCAAAGCTTGTGGGGGAGCTTGCCCAGGGCAGAGGGTTAGAGAAAACTTCAGACTTCCCAGGGCAGCAGCTACTGGGTGTCCTGGCTGCACCACCTACCAGACCCAGCAGAAGCAGGTAATTTGGGTTTTGGCAACCTAATTCTTGCAAGCCAAGCAAAATACAGGTCTACAGGTTACAATAAATCCTTGAGAGAAATAATCAGTGACATTTTTTGACTCCTTATTGTTGGCAATTGGAATGGTCATTAGTGATCTGAGAGTAGGAAACCAGTATATGCTCATGAAATCTGTGGAAAAAACATATTGGGAAGATTTATAGTGCTGAGGAGGAACTAATTATCTCGCATTGTGTGACTTTATCACCAGACTAATAGGAGTCAGAATGAAGCTAATCAAAGGATAAATATCAGCTGCTAATGTGATGGAACTGTGAAAAACAGTAATGTAGCTTTAGAGGACATTGAGCAGGTCATTTCTGTTAGAAAGAGGGAGATATTAGCGTTATTGTTTGAAAATATGCAGCATCTGATCTTAAATACTATGTAGAGCCTGGTTAAAATATTTCAAGATAATTGTATGCAAACAAACTACTGATGAAAGTGAAAGGAAAATATATAAAATCAATGTAATTGACTATGTTGGGTTAACAAAATGAAGATTGCTTTGCAAGCAAATTTCAAATATGCATACTATAAGTAGTTCTTTTATCTAGTGTCCTGAGCGTAAATACTCAGAAGTTCATCATACTGTTTAGAAGTCTTCTAAATTTTCAGATTGCTGAATAATATTTCAACTGAAAGTGGAGTACAATCTATATAGAGAAGGAGTTAGGTAACTTCATGGAGGGGGGGGAAACAGACTATGTGAACTTCAGGAGAAAATTAAATTTTAATATGATTCCATTATATCTTCCAAAAGTTGTGAAAGGTTCAGGCTGCACTTGCTTTCTCCACATAACTCTATGATTTTATTTAATTTTTTTTGCCTTGTAGGAGCCAAGAAAGTCTTAATGTTTGATATGTGATACAGTCCCTTAATTATAATTTCACCATGCCTTTCTCTGGAAGCTGGGAGTTGCATGTCTGCCCATGACCACAGGGGACTAGACTTGACGACTTGGGCAGTTTGTAGCATACCTGTTTGCTGACTCTATAACCTGTCAGACTACTTCCCTTTTCCTTAGCTGCAGAGATAAAGCTGTAGCTCTGAAACCATTTTAAACGTAGCAATGATCCTCTTGGGAGGCAACTTAGGTGTCTTAGTTTCAAAAGCTGAAACATAGGTTCCTTAGGCATTGGCTAGGTTTTTGAAGTCTTTGTTTCATGTCTGTGATTGCCTTGGAGACTGTTATCACTGAATGGGGTTAGTGAGGTTAGCTAAGCATATGTGAAATGCCTTGGGCAGTTTTCAATAAATATGACACAATTCATAGGAGTTAGGTTTGTTTTGATATTTTCCCTCCCAGGCTATTCAGTTTTGTGTTAGTGAAAGCTTTTTGTTTTCTCATGCAAATGAATAACCCTAACTTCATCACATAGTGACTTTTTTTTGCTTTATAACCTTCTCTTCCTCTATAGCTCTTTGCCTCTGTCGTGAAAAATGTTCTGTTCCCTTCCCTTCACTAACCTTGGCGTGAGGGTTGATATGACTTGTAGGTGTCTTTCAGTTTGCTGAAATGCTGAATTTTCTCTTGTTTTCTGAAGACTTGGATGTGATTTAAAAATTATCTTGTATCTTCTTTGCTTAATAAAGATCTCAGGTACGTTGAACTTCTAAATCTTTCTTGTTTGGTTTTGCTTGTACCCCAGGTATCACTTTTCTTCTGATTCTTTGAATTATCTTCCTTATGAGAGCAAAAAGCCTTATTTGAAAGGGAACAATCAAGATGGTGATTTTTTTGATAAAAGCAAACCCTCAATTGTTGGCTCATTTTTCTTCTTCAAGTCATTTTTAATATCCCCTAATCTTCTGTTGAATATGAATGAGAATGGAGGAATCTGGCCTTTAATTTTTTTTTTTGTAGCATGGGATCTGTGCCTGTAGTCAAAGGGATGCTCGTCAAAACTTTAGAGACTCTAGCACAAGGACAAAGTAACATGTCCTTTGTCCAGACGTTACAATATGGTCCCAGGGTGGTGTGGAAAATCACCTTTGGGTGATTTTTCACCTAGAGTACTAGGGTGGTGTTGAAAATCACTGTAATTACTTCCACTTTTTAACTTCAAAAGAACCTTGCTAGAAGTATGTGTAGTGAGGAGGTGATTAGACCCGGCAGTTTTTCTGAGGCATTTGAGCTTTCCCTCACACTTTTACATGAACCTATGGAGCTGTAGCTTCCTGTCCAAAGCAGCCGCTACAGCACCAGTTCACGCCGAGAGAAAGGGAAAGCAGCATGCTGCCCAGGGATACCCTGGCAGGTGTTGGTCTGACTATCGTTTTTCCAAATGGAATGTGGTTCTACAGGTGCATGGGGGAGGGCTGCAGGCGGGTCTGTAAGGGCTACAGATTAATTGATTTGAGAATAAATGTGCTACAAAACTACCCACTATAAATTTTGGCTCAAGCACTTCTGAAAAGCACAGCTTGACTTAGGGGTTTATTTTGTCAGTTACCTAGGACATGGAAAAAATTTTTGTCTGGCAATGGCTTTTGAAAACAGAAATTCCCAGAGTATTAGAAAACACCAAAATTCCTGAGATATTATCTTGCCTCTGCTTTTTCAAAATTAGCTTGATTGTATCTAAACTTTGATAGCTGTTATATCAAACCACATGAACAATTTACCTTATTAGAAGTCTATTCCTTAAGAGAATTTCAGCAAAACTCAAATCTCATCAAAGTTAACTCTGAAGATTAGAAAATCTAAAGCTGTGAAAGATGATCTCGAACTGTTTTCAGCCATGCTGGAACTGCCTAGACTTTAACTGTCACCTCTGAAATAAAAATTACCGTGGTCAAGTACAATGTAGAAGTGTGCATTTGGTCATTTTATGAATGTATGCACATACAGTAATATTTATCAGGGCTAAACTTATGACTTAGTTACTCATTGTGATTGAGCTTGAAATCATAAAACTCTACCTAAAAGATTTGTTACAATCATCATTTTAACTTGGTATCAACCACATATGAAAGTAGATGTTTGCCCTTTTCTCTAGGCAGGGCACAGTATGTTTTAGTGGAATTATTGAATAATACCACACTCAGTTAATTAACCGGTCCTTCAGTCTGTTCTCTGAAGAAGAATATGCTATTGGGGGAATTGTTGCACGCCTTCTTTTGTAAGTTTTCTTTTATAGAAGGATATCAACCACAGTGGCAGCTAGAGTAATGAAGCGTGAAAGAAAGGGGCAACGAAGACAAAATTGCTGGCACTGCAATAGCTCTTTCTGTACAAGGGCTAAGGAAAAAAAAAAAGGCTAATATGGAATTGCTGTTCCTATGTTTTGGGACTTGTGAGAACATCCCTGAAATGCCAAGCCTGACTGACATTTACTCTTGGCTAGCCCTAAGCTCTCTGTAGAGGGGTGGCTGACTGGCTGTGTAAAATGGCATCGTTTCTATCCCCATCTCTTTCATGTTGTCCAAAAAGGATTCAGACACATGTTCTGTAGGCTTTGCTGTTCCTAAGAGATAAAGCCACATAGTGTATGTTTTTATATGTATGAAGAATATGTTTTACTTCAGAGTGAATTGCTCACTGATCATTTTGAATTCCTTTGTGTTCAGCAGCAAGCACATCTATCATGAAGCGAGTCAGACACCTAGTGTCTAGTTCATATTAATTCACTGTGTCTAGAACTTGTACACCAAGCGTGCTCATAGCTGTTGCCTGGTACTGAGGAAATACTATGCATCTAGAAGACTTTAAATCTGAATTTTTAAAGAATTAAATGTGACTTCTAGTAACCTGATAGGGAATACAAATCTGAATCTTGCAAGAATATACTGTATTAAAATAAAACTTGCACAACTGTTAGTGTTGTGAGTAATATTTACTGAAGTTTTAAGGAAGAAAATGCATTTTACAGTGTGATATCTTGGTTTCCAGTAGTAACTGATTATTCAAGGTTTGAGGATTTTGCTTAATTTCCTTTTGCTTAGGGAATACCTCGTATGTTATACTTCTACATGTCAAATTCCTTAAGAGGTGACTTTCTTTTAGAATTGATATAAAAAATTGTTGTATGTTTTGTCTCAAATACAGCACCTTGCACACATAGAATAAAAATTATAACAGGAAAGTATCTTTCTATTATAAATGAAATTACAGAAATAACATTAGTCCTGATGCTTTACTTTGATTGTGAGGAGGTCACATGCTGAATCAAGAGAGCATTCTGGTGTACAATCTCAAAAAAACTTCAGTGAAGTTTTTGTGGTTGTATTATGATAGTTTTCCCAGAAGAGCAAGTCTTCAGTTAAATTAGTTTTATTAGAGTTTTTTGAGGTGCATGTATAAGTATCGTAATAAAACACCTCCTGCCCAGAACTCTTTGAAAGCTTACAGTTCATGAAATCCTATTGTTTATTCTTGGAACTTTGCCATAAACTTGTACATAAGAATACATATGATTCCAGATGCCTGATTTGATCCTTCTACCTTGAAATTTTTGTGAAATGCAAACAAGTAGAACTTCTGTGTGTTTAATCAAGTCTCAGTTTTGGCATGAGTGTGATTGGCAATGTGACAGATTGCCCCACATCTGAATTCCTGTCTCCAAACACCTGAATTGCTCTAGACTGATTAAATAACTAGAGAGGTTGTGTTGGATAATGTGTGTTAGTCTGATGCTAGTGTGGGTCAGGTTTGAACTATCACAGAGGTATCTTCAAACTGCAAAGCATTTCACTGTACACATGTGTATCACTGTACACATGTGTATCTTTAATGGAATTTAAATTTCCAAATCTACATTTAAAAATTTTTAGCTGAATTTTATAATTATAGTAGTGCATTGAGTTTAAACTTGGTCTTACCAGAATCTATGCTGAAGTAACTCATTACTGGAAAAAACCCCACATGTAAATCTAAGGACTTAGTCTGTCAAGCATTGTAAAGGAAATTGGAGAGAAGTAATGACCTTTAACGAATAGGTATTTTGGTCTTGGACATTGCACTGATTTCCTCCAGGTTAATCTTTTTCTGTTTCATTTCTTCATCTCAAACGATGATAACAGGTGTATGAAGAAAGCTGTTGCAACATGCCATAAAGTTCAAAAATCTTGTTAGAGGGTTAGGGAATGACTGCAAGAGGAACTGTCTTTAACTGAGCAAGACCTTTTGCCATTACCACTGATTTTCTGGCCTTGACTTTAGGGTACAAGCAACATTTTACTGGCAGAAACAGCACGTTGCTTTAGTGAAGGTTTTGTTATATGTTAACATCTGTAAGTAGGCTTTGACTAACAAAGCAAAAGCACTCCAATGCATTAGGGAAAGCCTCTGACCTGTGTATTTGATACCATGGTAGATTCACCTCTATATCCAGGGTAAGCTGGTGACTATGGGCTGCCTTTCTCATGCTCCTGGTTTGAGGAATTTTTTTTCATATAGCCCTCAAACATACTTTTCAGACAAATATTGCTGGCGTAAAAGAGGTTGCTCTGTGAAGACATTTATCTTTCTGATGACAGTAGGTCTTAAGTGGTGGTGCCCTCCTGCCGCTCTGGAAAAAAAAGAAGAGGAATGTATTTCTTTTGAATAAGATAATAATATGGAATAGTTATTATTAATGTAAAGTACCTAATATTAAATCTCAGTTATTTACACTCTGCTAATCCATTTTTCTGGGTGGATTCAACACTTTAAAAATAACTAAAATACAACTTGAAAATCATAAATGTTACTTGGTGTGCTTATATATGTGCTGGTAGGATATCTATAAAACAAGTTAGACTGGTTTAAATTATCTTTAGATTAATGTATTTGTACATCTAGGAAGTCTAAAATGAAACAGCTTCGAGATTTTTTTTTTCTTGGACTGCAACTTATTAAGTCTGCCTCTATTAATTGAATTTCCCAAATTATTTTCCCATTTCACTTGGTAAAGTTTGTTGCCATCTGATTCCTTGTTTTGTTTTTAGTTCCCCACAGAGAATGATTGTCACTATATCTTATTTTAGGATAAGAGTCCTGCAACTCATGTTTAAAAAGGGAACTATTTGCAGTAAATTCTAAAGGGAATTTTAAGTTGCTATGGGACAGTTAATTCAAAATTAAAAAATGTTATTTCCTCCCAACCACACTAAATAAGAAAACAAAGAGTATAAAGCTATGTTTTCAAGATTGATTAGTCACTATTGCTGGGAAAGCTATTTGCAAAACATACTCAAGTGTGTTAATTCATCAACAAAATGTAGGCAAAAATTGCCTTACTTCTCTACCAGCTCAAAAATTATAGAGACTATATGCTAAAATAATCAAATTCCAGTTGTGCTTGCATTGATTTAGCAGACAGTCTGGGGTGTTCCTGGGTTGCTTACAGAAGGTAGATGGTATTTTCTTTCCTACCTTTTTGTGTACTATGACTGTTTCTGTTCAAATCTCAGGGGGTTTTATTACAGCATGATACCTTTATGACACCTTCTTTTCTATTAAGTGAGAGAGGAATAGTTAATTTCTTGTGTATAAATCAAATTCCTTCTGTATGCATTAAAGCTGAGTTTGGTAGGTTTTTTAGTTCTTCCTTGTGGAATAATACCGATGTTTTTGAGATGACAGATGTTCAAATGTGCCTTAGCTGCTGTTCTAGAGACCCAGAGTTTTGCTGTAGAGCAAGTGCTATATTTTTACATGATAACCAATTATTTACATAGTCTTTCTATTTAGATAGTCTTTTCTGATGTACTAATTAGACTTGCAGATTAAAGTAAATCAATGGGATGGGAAGATATCTGTGTGACAAAGAAGGAAATACTGAGTGTTATGAAGTAAGAAAGGATAAACACTCTAATTACTTTTGGTGCCCAACTGGCTAGTTGGGTGTTCAGGAAAAAGCCAGTTTAGCTAGCCAAGCAGTAATAGTTGGCTTAAAGTTAACTGCTGTGACAAAACAGCCCTGGAAAAACTCCTGCATAACCCTTGCCACACATGAAATCTTGTCTGTCATGTGGGGAACCTATTCACACAAAGCTTAAAGTCCAGGAGGGTTTACCCTGGCTTACACAGTTTCTTCAGTAAGTGTGTAAGTCAACTACTTCTGTGTGTCTCTTACCTATTTTCATTCAGCTTTCTGCCCGTCTCGAGGTTCTTACCAAGAGCTCTGGGAAGGAGGCAACTAGGCAAAGACATTTTGGGAGAGCTTTTGTTTCCTCTTGTGCAGTGTGAAGGGTCCAGAAATTCAGTCTGGCCATTGGTATGGTGGGTCACTATTGTCTGTGCAACTGAAACTGCTGGTGAGGGTGAAAAACATTTCTGAACTCTTACCAAAAAAAAAAAAAATCTAAGTAGTTGAAGTATAGAAGGTAGAGACCTTGTTCCTAGTTCAGATGTCTTTCTTCTCCCTTTTTCACAGTTCCAGGTTGTGTCCACACCATGTCTAGGAAAGAGACAGAAATTTCTAGAATTTATTGATAGATGCATGTCTTAATATTTCTCTGACACACCTGGTTTCTTCCTTCATAAGAATGTGCATCTGGATCCAGCTCTTACCTTTAGGTGTGCTGAAGCCTCTGCTCTTTCTTCTGTTGCCCTGAATTTTGTCCTCACAGCTGAGGCCCTTCAAACAGCTGTTCAAGTAGAATTTGTGTGCTGAAAAATACAGTCAGTTGTGATTAACAACTAGATGAGAGGTGAGAGATCCTACATTTAGATTTACTTCCTTCCTGGGGCTGGATATATATTCAAATGAAGATACTGTGATTCTGAGCAGATGCCGTGCAACAAAATCACAAAATCTGTTTCCCATATTCTTAACTGTTGGAGCATTTCCACCTTGTAACATGAGAAAATGTTGGCTGGATCATGGCAAAAGACAATAAATTTAATTCTGTGTTATTTTCGGCCCTGTTCTGGAAAGGTTCTACCTCTTGCTCCTATGTTTTCAGTGTTTGTTCATCTGTAGCTCAAATGGTTATGAGAGGTTCAGCATTGCCATGTCATTCCCCAGCAAGATTTTAATATTTTAGAGCAGTCCCTGGGAATGGAAACAACTTGGTCCAAGCAGAGGAGGTCATTACGTTTGGGTCTCCCATTATAGCAGTTGCTAACTACCAGTCACTTCCCTTATATTAAACAAAACAACCCACAAACCTATCCCAAAACTCATGAAAATAAGATTCTACTTTTTCATACAAGTTGGAAAATTCAGTTTGACATCAAGCTCTTTTTTTTTCCTTCTTTTTGACACAAAAGAAGTAGTTATAGCTGGACTCTGAATTAAATCTAACTTTGGTGTCATAAAAGCAGAATGGGTTAGAATCTTTAAGTTTCTCATCTCTGAAAAAATTGTGAGTGGTATAATTGCTATTTTTCAGGTACATTTTGCAATATGCAAATACTGATGTTTTGGGCACACAGACATATTTTCAAATATGGCATATAAATAGAAGCTGGAGACAACTGAAAAATCGTTAAAAAATATACACAAGTGGGTCTAATGACCAGATTTAATAAAAGTAATTAGTATTTACAGGGCAGAGTTATAATAGTCAAATGGTTAAGAGTTTAGCAGGTACTGGTGCTTTTGGTTTGATTAGGTTACCTATATGTGTGTCTGCAGGCACCTCAAAGGCCTGAATATGACTTATGTTCCCAAAATATTTACAAAAATATGGTTCAGCTCTCTTGCCCAAAGTGACAGTCTATGATAGAGCAGGAAGAAATGGAAGAACTTAAAACCGCTTGACCAATGATAAAACCACAAAACAGATTGAGGAGAGGAAAAGGACACAAAGAGGTGCTCAGTGAAACCAGGTGCCAGTTGCTCCTAGGCTGGCTTAGCTCTGCAAGGTGAAAGCAGATGCGGTGTTAGTCCTTGCACCTCTGGCTTGCTTTACTATGAGGGAAAGGTCTGTAGGCATCTGCTGCCTGTCAGGTCTTCCACTGGCCACCAACAAAATGTATGAACTGTATATCATGGCAAGGAAATTGCTTTCCACAGAGTTGGAATTGAAAAATAAATAAATTCTTTAAAATACATTGTAAGGGCCATCCTTCAAGATGGAGCAGAGCTGTATAGAGAATAGGACACTTTTGGGATTGTCTAAATTGCCAAGGAATAGCACCCTCTCTTATGTCATATGTAAATGCAAAAAAATCAAGGAGGATAAAAAAAGCACAACCTCTTGTACAAATTTAGAAATAGTTGCAAACTGTTAAAGACTTAATATACCCTTGACTGATTTACACATTCAGTTGCATGGAGAGCTGTTAAGCAGCAATAGTAATGACATTTAATTTTAACGTTAAATCACACTGTAACTAATGTCATTGGAGAAACCTAAAAGCTTCAGATAAGGGTTTGTACAGGGGGTGAAACTGCTCATGCATCCAGGAAAAGCTTCAAGAACCCAGCTAAGGATAAGTCTGAAGTTCTTAGGACACTGAGTGTTGGAAGAATGATTCTCCCTCTGGGCATTTGTGATGCATTCTCATTAGAGGGTTAAGCTCTCTTTAGAAATCTTGGTATACTGGACTTGTTTTGCATAGAGTTATTGCTTAAATACGTTGTTTGGACAGGTCCATTACCTCCTTAAATATTTCTGTCAAATTTAGCAGCCAGCATTGTCATTTGGGGGAAGTTTCTTTCAGAAATCAAAATCAGGTTACTTCAGCCAATGACAATGGCAAAATTAGATTTTACATATTTAAGAGGAACTGAAACAGAGGGCTATTAAAAGAGGGTGCAATACAAGTCTGTTTTGCTAATACTTCCTTTCCCTTTCTTGGTGTGAGCTGCTCTGGATTTGCCTTCCAAAGGACATAACATTTGTTTTCCCTGTTATATAACCATTTCTAAACTTTTTGTTAAGTGTTGTGACACTTCCGTCAAGCTGTCTTTTTCCTACCCCTGATGTGCATTAAATGAAATGAAAACCAGAAAACTGCCATTTTGTTTCTGGCCTCCTTGAAAAGCTTCTGCTGATTGATTTTATTAATTTTTTTTTCTAATTCCATTTCTGTGTTGCCCTACTTATTAGTATTAGCCTTGTTACCTCACTTGAGTTCCTTGCTGTGATCATAACCTGTCTAGAAATTACCTCTTACATACTCTCTTCACTTAGTGAAGTGTGTCACTGATGCATTATGCTTTTTGAATTATTACTCTTTAAAAAAAAACCCTGGACCCTGGTTCAGGGTGTTTCCTGTGCCAAGACTTGGTATCTCCACATGCTCCCTGCTTGCACAGAGCTTATGAGCAGCTCAGCTTAAACCTAACTCAGGAGCAGCCCTGAGAATTCGATTCTCAAGCTGAGTTTAGAGATTTCAGATTTGTTCTGTTGTTGCAGGACAAGGGACCGTTTAGTAAGAGCTGTGTGACTGCACAGATTTTTTTTTGCATTATTTATTCCCCTTCCCCACTGAGCAAAGAGAAGCTAAGAAGGTGATGGGGAGCTAATGGCTGTCAAATCACCTCTTCTCCAGCCAAGGCTTGGCAACTTCCCCTACTGATGAAAACCCTCCTGTGACAGGTTTTCATTAAGGACAACTCGTGCTTTACCAGCTCTGCTGTTCCTGAGGGCGGTTTGGGAGCCGTCCAACCGCCCGGGGCCCTCCCCCCGCCTCGCCAGGGGGGACTCCCGGCGGGATGGAGACAAACGGGATCGCTTCCTCATTTTGAGTTTTGCTGAGGTTTGCTTACGTGTGAGGAAAGAAATTCTTTAAATTAAAAAAAAAAAAAAAAGAAAAGAAAAAGCGCTTATAACTTTTTAAACCGCTTTTCCTTAATATTACTAACACTGGTTCTCCTCAAAAAGGAACTTTTTAGACTCAAGGCTCCAAAATGATAAAGGGAGAAAAATTTTCCTGTTTGGTTTCAAGGAATGATGCAGCCTGTGGTCGTTTGATGTTCCTGCCCGTGTCCCAGACAAAGCCCCGAGTGTTTCCCGAGGAGCCGGGGCTTCGGCACAGGGACCCGCCGGGGGCAGCTGCAGGGCGCGGGGCTGCGCTTCCTCCCATTGGCGCTGCTCAGCCCCTCCCAGCCGGACCGGGGGGTAACAAAGTCGGAATTAAAACAAAGTTAGCAGGTCCACAACTTAGCAGACCTACAGATGTCTCCACTTACCCCTGCTGTTTTTGTAGCAGCTGCACAGAAATGCCTTAATATTGTTATCACCGCAAGAACAGAAGAACTTTTTCAAGTAGTAGTTTTCTACCTTAAAGAAGAGCTGCAATATTTAGCAAATGCTGCAGAGCTGTAAGAACAGCTTCATGAAAATACAGTCTCTCAGCCGCTGACTTAAAAGCATTTTGCACTATTATAGTTTGGAGATTTTATCTTTTTTTTTTTTTTTTTGGTATGTGATAGGGAGGTGTTTTTTGGGGGGAGGAAACAGAGCTTAAAGTGGCTTCTTCCATTCAGCTTGGTTTTGATTTTGAGTTATACTGAGACTGTTCTACAATGTCAGCTGTGATAATTGAACTGGATAATCTTTCTTCAGATGAAATTGAGAGCAAAAAGGATTCCAAGTCAGATTTTAAGGAAGGCAAATTCAGTGAATCGTGTGCTGATTACCATGGTTTTCAACTTCACTGCTCGCATTCTGCACCAGCTGGTAAGCATGCGTTTATATAAGCTATCTCCTCAAATCTGTGTCTATTTACTCATGTAACGTGTTGCAAGTAAACTGTAAGACCAAGAAGGAAAACACAGGATTCACTGCTGTCACATGCGTGCCATACATCAAGTCATTTTTACTTTAGATAAAGGGTAGAACATATGTCTGTTTTAAAAAAAAAAATCAATGTCTTCTGAACACTCTAGCGCACAGGGAAGAAGAGACCTTGGCATCTCCTGGAAGATCAGCCCCTTCCACAGGTGATGACATAGTTTTTGTGTAAGTTAGAGCAGCCCAAGCAGCTGCTCTGGTATTAGACTTGTCAAAGTGTGTATACAAGCTGTGGTCTCTAATGTTCAGCACTATCACTCCTCTTTTCTTTTTTTCCCCACTCCCCCCCCCACATCAGGGTTTGTAAAGAGGTAACTGCATATGTGGTAAGACTTTCCCCCTCCCCAGTGTGGCTCATTGTTTTTATTTTGTAGCAGGTGTTACGCATAGTTACAATAAATCCCCCAAAATGTCGATTAAATGAGCATCGTGAAACTTGAATTTCTCCAAAAATTCATATTCATGGAAAATACAGATTGTAGCTATCTTGGGTTGTCTAATATAACCAAGGGGACACATCTACAGTTAATCAATGAGATCTCAATTATGCCTTAAAGCCTTCTAAAACATTGGATGGTCATTCGCCTAGGAAATACCTTTTAAGAATGGTTATGCAGATTTCTTGTGGACTAAATATATATTTTGACTTGCACAACTCCCAAGGGATAATTTGACTTTGATTATGTTTTCACTTGCTCATGACCCCTGGAACAAAGCAAAGAGAAAACAAAGTGAGAATATATGAATGTAGGTGACACTTAATTCTGTGATAGGACAACAAACCTGCAGTGCAAGACTGACTTTCACTTGCCTAAAGTAGGGGAATATCATGAAGCTTTGATTATTTTTTTAACTCTGTAACAATCTTTTGGAACATTTTACTTATAAATTCAGTTCTTGCACATTAAAAGGGTGAAATGATTGGGATGTCAAACAATCTAAACTTTTGCAAGACAAACAGGTAGTACTTGTGCTTTCCCTGATAGGAATTTTACTTCCTGTAAAGCCTTCCCTAACTTCTGCATAAAAGAATTTTCCCAGTACTAGATGCTCTTGTATTAGCAGATTTTTGCAAAGTCAGGGAGCAGGTGTATGTCTGTTCCCCTGAGATGCTGTAATTTAACTTCAAAATTACCTCTCCACTGCAGAGATGTCCCATCCATCTATGCCTGTGCTGAGTGATACACTTTATCTTCCCAAAATATTCAAGTAACCTCTTCAAGCCTACCTGGTGGATCAAGAGTAAAATAGACTTTCAGCACGAGCATCGTATTGTTTGTGGAACTATACCACTCAGAATTCTGAAGGAAAGAGACAAATGCTCAGATTTCCTTGTTTGAGATTCTCCCAGTTGGAACAATAATTACTTTTAAGATAATTACATCCTGCAGGTATTGGTCACAAACACTGTTTACTATTCCTAAAGCAGGAGCAGTGCTAGGAAGTATATTTGTGAAATGTTGTGTCTGAGTTTGAAGACTTTTATTTTGTAGGGTGTTTTGTATCGTGAGAAGAATCACATAAACATTCATATGTTGTCTTAGTATTTTGGATGGTTTATAAATGGTGACTTAAAGCAAATGCAATTTCATCTTTGGTGGTTTAATTTTTTCCTTGATTTATTTACCTTGCAAAGTGTTTAAAATAAGGAAGCCTTCTGTAGTTTCTAGTGTTGGGCTGGGCTGGCTGAACTCTGAATGGAACGGTGTAAAACCAGTCCTATTTGGCTTCCACATGTCATTTCCTAAAAAGAACTTCAATATGCTCAGCCATGGCTATTGAGAAAAATAAACAGCTCTTGGTTATGCTACAGTGATGGACCCTATTTCTTCCTGAGTAGACTGTTTCCCAATGAGACTGTTTCACAGGCAAAATTAAAACTTTGAGCTATGGAAAGTAACTGAAATATTCCTCCTGGAGTTTAGGTTTTGGGTTTGTTTTTATTTCAGATAGCCATGACAGTATAAAACTCTCCAGTTAACATCCTCTATCAGCGTGCTGCATTGAGTTTTACTGATGTCAGCTTGCAATTCCCAGCCTTGGGACTCTTAAATTTAGGCTCAGTGTTTTACCTTGTTTTGTGTTTGTGATTTTTTAATTTATTTTTTAGATTTACAGTGTTTTTTAAAGAACTTTGCTCTAAAAATAACTCAAATCACTAACAATTGGTAGTATAATGCGCAAAAGCTACGAAAACTTAAGTACTTGGTGCAAATCTACAAAAAAACAGCAACAGAGAACAATGTCCTTTTTTTTCTATTCAATCTGCTATCCACATGCTCTGTTGTGTTATGAGGGGTTTATTGTTCGAGATTTGTTGTGCTGTATGTGTACTATGGGTGGGGCTTTTTGTGTATAAAGCAGAGAATACAATATTGAGAGATTATCACTAAAGACAAACTTTTCTTCTTGTAGCAATGATGTTAATTTTAATCATAACACCTAACAGTGCAAATACAGAGAAGTGAGTACTCTGACAAAGTGGTATCCTGAAATACAGTCTGAGGTTCTCAGAATGGAAGATGGAAACACTACTGGGACAGCAAAACATTAACCATATTATTTTGTTCCTGCTTTAAGCAAACCCTTACAATGAGGTGTAAATGTTACTTCCTTACATCTCTTGTTAAATGAGAGCTCAACTTTCTGTGTATTGCTACGTTTTCAATTCTGATACAAGTACCAATCCTGAAGCATGTTTGTTTGGGATCTGCAGATATGTCAGAATATATGGCAGAGAATAAGAACGACTAGAATAAGAACAACGGTATTGTTAATTTTCTGCGTATAAAATACAGACTCTTTTCATGTGGAGACTTGCTGAAATCTTTAGGGGTTTATCACTTGCAGTGTAATATTGAGACATTGTTTCAAAAGATAAAATCCTGAATTGTGTGACCAAGCTGGGTCGATGAAAGCTCCATGAACAGATCTATGACCAATGTTGGTGTCCACAGCCCTTGGGTTACCAGAACTCTGGTAGTCTGAATGGAGTAGTGACACTTGTAGACACAGTGGGTAATATGAAGGTGGTTGGTTTTTAGAGATGCCAAGCCATCTGTAAGAAAATCAAGCTTATTTTGGTTGATGTGCTTCCTATCCTACAAAGAATTATTTTTAATATAACATGAACACTAGTGTCACAGCTACAGCAATGGGTAACAGACTTGGCAATACAGAAATACAGGACCAAATCTCTGCTGTATTTGCTGTGGTAGAGTTTTCTCCAGGGCCTGGTGTATTTATCATTCAGACTTCTCACAGGAAGCGTAGATGATCTGAATATTTAAGCTGTAAATATTTATGTGGACTTAAACGTTATTATCCCTGATACATGTTGTTCTGCTTCATCTCTTCTTAGTCTGGAAGTGACTGAAAACATTCAACCTACAAAAATGGTCTTTATCTCCTTTGTTTTACAACTCTAAGGCAAATCATATTCAGAAATGTTTCTCCACATAAATTCTCTAGTATGTTCTTAGAGATGGTTTTATCCTAGTAACTTTTAATCAAGAATAAGGAAACATATTAAAAATGAATGAGATGTGGGTAAGCTGTTAGTAGTGTGGTGATGGTAGGGTCAGTACAGTGCTCAAATTTCCATGACATGAAACATGTAGTAAATCACATAGATTTGGAACTGTGGGTTTTGGTGGAATGATACAAGATTAGAGAAGAATTTTTTCACACTTTGTTTTCTGGTTTGGTCTTATTTCGTTGGTTGGTTTGTGCAACGTGTGTGTATGCACATGTGTGGTTTTTCTACTGATGAGTTTTTGGAGGAAGGGATGTGCATGTTGCTTTTCCAGACAATAGTTGCTATGTTTCAGAAGCTGATTTTGTGTCTCGTCTCTTTACGTATTAGAAATCGCCCATCTTCTCTGTTGAGGGTATAAAGGGAATAAAATTAAGTATTAAATTTGTAGAAACAAAAAATGGCTAAAAAATCAAGGACATGTTCCTGCAGAGTGCTTCAATCCCTGTGGCACAAATATAACAGCTGGATTGTAACAGGGTGCTGGGGAAAGGAAAACAAGAGTTACTGGGTAAAGATGGTGTACCTGAGTAAATACTTTCAGGTGTTTAGTTATTATATCCAAGATGAATGTAGTGTGTGTATATATACAATCATCAACCCAATACATCAGTCAATGTATATATACTGAGGTAACAACTGTGGGTTTCTATTTTAGCAGGTTTTGAGGGGCAGAAGAGCTTTTGGGCATTAGAGGAGCACTAGGGGTGGTCTGAATGTCACCAGTGTAAAATAAGTCCCTTTGTAGACATTAGGAGGCACGGGGATTAAGTGTGAGTAAAGCGTGTCCTCATTTGCCACCAGAACAAATATTATGGAAAGGGCAAGAATTTAACCACTTTCTCCACAAGTATCTGCCCGCTTTTCAAGATGGGTGTAAGAGAGGCAGCAGCAGATTGAGCTCAATGCTTGATTCTCAGCAGCCTGTCTAGAGAACTCGGTCCATCGTTCCCTCCGGAAAACTTCTCAAAGCACTTATCATAGCTGTATGGGACTGTTGCCTCACAGAAGAACAAAATTCTATACTTTGTGATATCAGATGCAACCAGAGTGCAAAGTGATGAAGCACTGTCTTCAGAAAATAAATGTTTCCTTTTTTGAAACAGAAATATTGAACAGGAATTTTACAGCTTTTGATTTCTTTTGATTGCAAAGCTCTGAATGAATATTCTTTAACTGAGTATATTTGTCATTCCTGAAACATCAAAATACTTCTACATACTGAAAATCTGCTAAACCAGCGTTTCTTAATTGTAAACTTCAGTAGGTCATTTAGTTGCAGAATGAAATTTTCTCTTTATTTAAAACTTAAGTGCTTCAACATGGTTGCATCACAGCCATAAATGGTAGCCTTGTACGTCTATCTGCACCACACCAGCAACTTGTTTTAATTCACAGAATGTTAGAGGTTGGAAGGGACCTCAAAAGATCACCTAGTCCACCCCCTTGCTAGAGCAGGATCCCCTGGGACAGGCCACACAGGAACTTGTTCAGGTGAGTTTTGAAACTCTCAGAAAAGGAGTCTCCACAACCTCCCTGGGCAGCCTGTGCCAGGGCTCTGTTACCCTCACAGTAAAGAAGTTTTTCCTCATGTTTTTGTGGAACCTTCTATAGTTACACCAGGATTACATAGTAAAAGCAAGAAGGGAGCACACAATACAGAGGATTTTAAGGCTAATGGTCACAATCCAGCTGAAGCCCCTGTCTCCAGGTGAGCTCTGTAGGAACCTGCAGCCTAATGTGGAATCAGGCAGGACTTGGAACACTTGCACTAAAGTAATTGTTTTAAACTCTGTCTCTACTTGAAGTGAACCAATCTAACAGTGTTCCATGCACAAAGATTATAGGTGCTATTTCTCTGCCTTTCTGTTTTCTCTTGTAAAACAAAGGATCGAGAAATGCAATATTTTGTCATTTCAAGAAGCAATTGAGAGACTCCTGTTAGGAAGATCAATATGCAGAAATAATCCTTCTACTTGTCATGCTGTGTCAAGCCAACATTTAGTTGAAAGCCACCAAGAAACATAATTAATTCAGCAGTAGAACAGAAATGTAAGTTATTAGTCACCTAACCTCAAAGCGACAGGAAGTGTTCCATTATTTTTGACAGATAACATCATCTTGAATTTCAGCTTTACATTGGAGGCAGGCTTTGCTGCCAATTTTGAAAATCAAGTGTGTATCTTGTGTGGTGATTGCAGGTGGAGAGAAAGATGGGAAGAAGCATCTGTGGATGAAGGCTGGGACTCAAATTTAACTATTATGTCCTCAGTTGAGCCAAGACTTTAGTACTGGCAAGTGTCAGTCATTTTGCAATTCAGACAAAAGAAGTAGTACGAACTGCAACTGGAAGATTTTTCCTCTCTTTGGCACTACCTTCTGAACCAAAAATTAATTAATAATACACAAAATAAGCCTGTAGCTAATGAGTAATTTGGAAATTGCAGATAAGACTAACATATTGAGGCATTCACCTCTGCCCCTGGGGGTCAGGACTTCTATCCTCCCATGGCTACAATAAATGGAAACTAAGCTGGATATAGAAATTTAATTTCTCCCAGAGGCATAATTTCTCTTCTGTGCTCTTCCTTCTTCTAATGAGCTATTTACTTTCAATTCACGAATGGGGTAAGTCAACTAACTCTGACTAAAGACACTCTAATGATTGATAATAGGGGATTTTATTTCCCAAATTCCCTCAGTGGCAGTAGATGAAGTATGTCTACATAAAGAAGATGCTTCCCGTTCAGATATTACTAAAACTTTCCCTGACTGGAAAGGTGAAGTCAATACTTAAGAAACAGATGAGTGCACAATTAGTAACAAAGGTTAAAAACACAGGACCAAGAGCCAAGTCTGAACAGTCTTCCTCTAACAGTGTATCTTACACCTGCAAAGCTTTGGTACAGCAATAAAATCCTTCTGTCTTAGTTCTTAGAAGAAGTGGGTCTGTATACTGAAGTCTCTCCTCCTTCAATAATGACCATAAATTGACAAGCAGGTCTCCAGGATAATACAGGATGCAAGGTGACTGTGGATGGGGAGTCACTGAGGTATTTCAGGTTTCTTAAAAATCTAAGCCTGTGTATGTGTCTCTACATACTGTTATAATGTGTTTGAAAAGCACAAGTCTGAAAGCCATGAGTGTTTTAAGTAGAGTGATGGCTACATACCAGTAACTTCTTAAAGGAAGCTCCTCTGGTGATGTAGAATACGGTTGTCTGCCATGCTTGAATATGGACTTTACTGTAAGATCTGATGGCTATGTCCAGACGGTACCTGATGAGGAAACAAATGATACAGTTCCATACATAGTCTATAAGCTATTGCTTATGACCTGCTTCTCTTTCTGTGTTAATAAAACAGTCCACATTTAAGTTTCTGTTACACTATCATAAACTTGTAGGAAGCTCTAGGAGATTTTCTAGACCTTTGTGATGTTTGTTATCAGTATTGTAATATGAACTAAGTTAATCTGATTTAAAAAAAAAAAATCACCCAAAACTTCCTGAAAACACAAATTTAGTAATATTTAGAAGGGACATCATGGGAAAGAGAGAATTAAACACAGATTTATCTGTGCAGGCAGCTGAATGTTATAAATAGAAAGAGTTTTGAGTGGTGCTGGAAGAGATGAGGGTGTTTTTCCGAAAGCACATGGTGAGAAAGAATTTGTCTGCTTATTAGTCTCAATCTTAAAATGTGCTGGTTTGCTGGCAAAATAAACTGAGATGGTATCTTTAGGAATTATGTATTAATACATGCAAAAGATTTACTGATTATTTAGGTATTTAGCATATTTTTGCTCTGTCCTTGGGGGGAGGGGCATAGCAAAGTCAGTCAGGTCCAAATACATCCATCTCTTGAGCCAGTACAATTATGCCAAACATCTCTGGCTGTACACTTTTTGTAAAGAGATTTAGACTCAGGTTTCTGTTTTAATGCTTTGATTGAATATTTAATATTACTATTTCTAAACTGAAAATGTTCTTTTCTATATAAAAATGAAATAGCACTTTGAAACAGCATGCTAAATTACATCAGGTATCATAAATCTTTCAAGCAAGAAATTGCCTTCCCTCTTTTGCTGCTATACTATTTTGCTCTGTAACACAGTGTGCTTTATGAAAAATCATATTGTACTCAGCTACTAATATTAATTATTTCAGAATTTTGCTAACAATACATTTAACAAACTTGATCTGAATGAACAGAATGATATATGTGGAAGGTGAACTGTATCAGCCTTACCTGAGACCTACTTTCTACATCACTTTTTTTCTTTCAGATTTCAAAACAAAATTTTTTTGTACTACTTTCTAAAAAGTCTCACGTGTATTTGCAAGGCTTTCTGCTGGTAGTTGCTTTAAATACTCTTCTCCTTAATTTCTCTGTTTTCTCCTGTTCTTTTCCTTCTATGATAAGGAATTAACACGTCAGTGACAGAATGCATAGCACTGGGGCTGTGAATAACAACTTAAAACTGATTTCTGCTTTCTGTACTCAGGCATTGAGAAAGGACTGAATATCAGAATTCCATCAAGTGACTAAAATAACTTGAGTCGGTCCACACTGCAAGCTTTTTCTCATTTCATCTTGGTATATCTTTGCCTTTTATATTCCAAACAGTCTGACTGTGCCACTCCAAAGGTGCTCTCGCATCTCTTTCCATTCAAAAGTTTTCAGTTCTGCAGGATTTGAAAATATTAAAGGGAAACATCCCGGTAGGGGTATTTGTTTACTTAATCTTGACTTTGCCCCAGCAATATTCTGCTGAATGCGATCAAGGAAACCAGTGAATTAGTTAAGCGAACCACCATAAAAACCTTATGTCGCGATGTCATAGATTTATGCTCCAGATTCCTGCTGTCTAATTTTATTTTTCCAAAGGATGAGACATACAAGGTCTGCAGACTTTCTCTTCCAGGATCCTCACTCTAAGGTAAGCTCTGTTAGAGCAGCTTTAGAGAGAAAAAACTTAATAAATAGAGGGTCTTACACTGTGGGTCTTGCCAAGCCAAAATGGCTTTTGTTACTCAATGGCACTTTGACAAACTGAAGACTGGATGATGGCCATGCTTTTTTGGAAAGGCAAATTCTGGTGTGCATCGGTCGAAAGTGTAATTATATTCATCTGTGGGTTTCCTAAAATGCCTCGTAAAATGCGTGAACTCTAGAAGTAGTCTCTGAGAAAACAAGAATGATGGGGAGAGAAGCCTGATTCTGCTACAACACTGGAGTTGCGGCTCTGTGGAACAACTGGTATGTGGTACCAATTGTCTCTGTTCCCTTCTACTGAACTTAATATTGTTTTAGAAATAAAACAGTAGTAAAAATAGGAAGTGTATTCTCGGATAGCGTGGATTTTTATTTTTTTCTGTCAAAGACAAAGGACTGAGTTATTCAGGGTTAAGGAACTCTTTGTTTCTATATATTTATGTGCCCTTTTCATTTTTGTTTATAAAAACCAAAGGAGAACATAAATCTTCAGCATTCAAGGATGATCAAAACTAAGGTGAATGAAGTTTATTCCAAATGTTGACATCTTATTCTTCTTGAGAGTGACTTGGCCTTGTTCTGTGACTAATTTAACTAAATGATGTAACAAATGAGGGTGGTTTAGATCTTTTTTTATCTTCCTTCATTTCTGGAAGCATGCAGTTTTGTATGCACTTCTCACATGGGATATACCACTGGGTTATTTGCTTACCTCGGGAAGGAAATAGTGAGGGTCATTCAAAGAAGTACAAATAAGTGTCCTATTTATAGCCATCTTGTCATCCTCAAAATTCACGAAGTTTAATACAATGCATTTTTGGCATGTTCTACTCTTTCTCTTAATAGAATCTGTTTAAGTAGAAATAAAAGAGATAATTATGACTTTTATTTTTAGAAAACTTTTTTTCCTAAAGTTATGAGTTGGATCTTCATGTGCCCTCCTTCTGATCTTTGTTGCTTTGCTGGGAAAAGCAAAGCACAGAAGATTGAGAAACTGTGGGAAGCAACTGTTATGCTTTTCTGTCATTCCTAGGATTTACAGGAGTTCCCATACAGACTCAGTTCAAAATCTACCTTGTTTGGTAGCCTGTTTCTGGCAGTGATCAGAACATGCTATTTCAGAGGAGAGGAAAACAGGAAAGCATCTCGTTGGCTGTGTTTCCAGTAGCTCCTCAAGGATATCCTACCACTTGATCTGACCCAGCAGCACGCAACTCCTGCAGGAGGTATGGCGCTGGGCTTCAGAAAAGTATATCTTCAGTTTCACAAATGCAGAGTTTAGTCATGTAGGACAGAAGGTCCTGAATCATTGCTTTTAGCTAGTTGAAAACTGGGGAAAAAAAATTAAATCAGAGACCTTCTAGAAATGATCATCTTATGATTTTTCACTGAAAAACCTCATAACTAACATTAGGAATTTGACTCATAATCTTGTACTCACATTTTGACTCGCAATCTAGTACTCACTACACACTTTCTTTATCTCATTTTTCAGAGTTTCTGTACAAAGTCTGTTACTCTCTTCATGACCAGAACATATTCTTCTCTCCCTTTTAATTTACTCTATATAAAGCACTTGAAAAACTCTTCCTCTCTCTGCTCAAATTCCTCACTTTTTTTCCTGACCTTTGCACAAAGGTAACTTTTCTCATCTGTCCATAAACACTTCTTATTTGGTTTCATCTCACTTGTGACTTTTCAATTCCCATCACATGTCTATTTTTCATTTTTTTTCTATTTTTCATTTTTGCTCACTCACTTAAACACCTCGCTTTGGGAGTGTTAAGTAGTCCCAAGTATAACATGCTTTAAACATCCATCTTCAGTTCCTTTCTTAAAACCAATTGTTTAACTCACAGTACCTTAACTTTTCTCATGCCACGCTTATAATACTCTGACTTGTCTCTCATTAACGAGACTGTATGTGACTTGTGCCAATGGCACGATCCTATTGATGTTACTTATTCCCAAACCTTTCATGGTCCCTTTTTTTATTATAAACTTCTTCCAAAAAAAAAAAAAAAAGGAAAAAAAGAAAGTTATTCTCTTTTTTTTTTTTTCTAAAGTCTGCAAAACTCTATTTTGAATATATACTTTCTGTGAAGAAGAGAACTAAAAAAAGGAAGGGAGTTTAAAGCTGATATTTCTAGGAACTTTGGGAGTGCAGCTGATGAAACTACACAAGATCTGGTATGATGTATGCCGTCTCTGTAAATCTGAATTCTGAATGCCTCCAGTAAGAAGGATTTTTCTCTGTTGCGATTTAGGCTATTTTTTGAAAAATGAGATGTGAAGAGACTGAGGAGCCTCAATTAGAAAGAATCAAACACTCACGTTTTCACAGCTCTGGGTCCACTTGGCATTTCTAGAAGAACAGGTTCTGACTGATGTGCCCAACATCATGAAGGAACTAAAGAGCCATAAACTCTCTCAGGCTGCTTGTGAGGTTTTTTTTAAAATACATAGTAAATATATTTTTCAATTTCTCTTCAATTATATTATCAGTTAGTCATGATTTATAAAGTTTACTGGACGTAATTAAAAAAGAAAAAAACCAACAATTTTTACTTAAGACAGGAAAGATTTTTTGATATACTACTGTCTCGTAAAATGGCAAAAATATACCTGGAATCAGGATATGCTATGCTAAGTCCAAAACAAGGCCAATATTGGAATTTGAGTGCCATTTTGATTTTTCAAGTGTGACAGCCTTAATATTTAAATGTAGGCCCAGTAAGGACAAGGTTTGCTGCTGCTGTAAAGCTGAGAATGGCTGTTCGCTCACAGAATTACATCTGTTTGCTTCAGCTGGTGAATTTACCCCAAACTTGTAATGCAATCATATGTAATTTCTAATCCTGTAGAATACAGCTACAGGGAAGTTCAACTGTGAGCATAAAAATTTTCCTGTCTGGATCATATAGTGAAGCTCTTGTGAAGAGTCATTTGAAGGAGGTATAGAAAGACAATTCTGCCATTTCTAAATCAGAGACAGCTTTTGGTGTGATAAATGGTCATTTACTCATATTGCTATACTTTAAGTATTAATCTTTCTGTTAAAAATATAATTCACAAAACAACTTTAGCTACTGAGAAGGAATAGCTGAAGTGAGTTTTCTTTGAAAGACTTTTACTTCACGGGTTTTTTTATAGAAATGCAAATTGATTTGTTTGCAGTAATGCTTGCAGACGGCTCTGCAGAATGAGTTTGTAACTAACAGCGCAGAGTGAAAAAATGGTTTAGCTGTTTCTCCTGAAGAGACAAAGGAGAGAACTAAAGAATCTCTTAGATGTGCCAAGCTCGTGGCAATGTGCTTTTCTGAGGCATTTTATGTGGTGATTTGAGATCTTGTTAAAACCTGGAACAGCTCACAATGCGTGTGTGCATACCCCAACTTCTTCGAGGAGAGATTGGGAAGGTGACGGCTCGGCGCTGCCAGGGCTCCTTTGTTCGCTGCCATGCACGGATGGAACAAAGGTGTGGGAGCAACCTGGGCACCGCGTTTGTCACGGCAGGTGAGATGTAGCCCTATGCCTGAATGTTCCCTTTTGGGTTTTTTTGAGAAGATATTTAAAAATAAAAGGATATGAAAACCAGCTTGTTAGCTGTGTTCAAACTGTCCTCCAGAAGTAGTTCTGATGATAGTACCACAGATTTAATGATGCCATGGGGTTGTTTCTCTCAGCTGCAACACAGGGCAGCAGGGCAAAAGTTCTTTGCAAATTTTTTTTTCCTAAAGTAGGAGAAAAGTTTCTTAGTATGCTGTTTGAACACATGAAAGAACACTCTACCTTCCTAGTTAATTAGCAAAGGTTCTGCAGGCTTGTTCTGCAATGTCAGCTTTCATTAGTAAAACATTGGGAATAGAGCAGCTACTTGCTGTCAAGACCACCTGAGTAGAGCCCTGATCAGAGATTTTCTTTCATTACAGGTTCAATTAGTATTAGGAAACTTGATCCTGATCATGTTTTTAAAAAACTTGAAATAACTGTCATGAACCTGATACGAGACCGCAAATTTTTTAAAGGACTCTCCATCCAACAGTATATTATCCATACGAAGGTACTACCAACAAGTCAAGTCCTTTTCCTTTATTGTCTAACAAAGTTCCTAGTGTCCAAATCAACTCCAAGTATGCTTTTCTTCCTCACACTGAAGAGGATGATCAGGTGTGAACAAAAACTGTTGTGCAGAGCTCTTTTAAGAAATCCGGACAAGTATGGAAGAACTGTTTACATCCAATCAAGGGCTTGAATGTTTACAGGCAAGCCGATAATTTTGTTCCCAATCTGGAATTCTGTTACTGACTCATATTTTCACCTTACCATTATAGTATGAGTTACATTTTGACATATTTTATTAAAAAGTTAAAAATATAAAAATCTTCAAAGGATCAAGACTCCAACCAGGAATACAAATAACACTACTTGATATTTGTATGTCATGGGGGAATATGACTTGGCTTCTGAAATCGTTGCTGTGTGAGTGGTCCTTTGGTACCCAGTGCTGCCCAGAGCTCTTGTGCTTCCCTTTGGCTCTGTGCTGTGTATCTAAATTTTGTGATGAAAGGAATACTGAGTGGTCTGACTGCACAGAGTTCTTTGTGTTCCCCTGCTGCACTGGCACACACCAGCACCATCTCTGAGGCTGCTTGTTTCAGAAACCCCTTGGCTTGAGCTGTGCTCCTCAGTGTCACCCTCAGGGATCTGCAGCACAACCTTGGGGATAGGATGTGGCTGGTAGTGCAGTCCCATGGACTTGAATGTTAGCTAATGCTTCAAGCTTTCTCCAGTAGATAAGAAGTGGAGTGGCATCTGTATGCTACATATACATTACACCTTCAATTTAAAGTTCCTTTGCAGATTATGCCTCCCCGGGACTTTAATTCTAACAAAACATGAGTTAAACCCGATATGGAGGCACGCTGTAATTACCAGACCTTAGTCTTTAGATATGTGTAGTTGCACAGGGTGTTAAACAGATTAAATTGTCAAGAGACTCTGAAGATGGATTTTAACTGGGCCATGTCCTTGCAGCACATGCTTAGACTAAAATTTGGTATCAGTATTTAAATGTATGTAGCTAAAATTGAATGTAATGAGGTGTAGGGGGAAGAGTGGCAAGCTTAGTCATCTCAAGAAGTTTGACCACTTCTTTCATGAAGGTTGTGTTGTACAGAAACAGTGAAAATTACACTCTTCAATCACACAATATGGACACTTCCTGAATAAAACTTATAAGAGGTACAAAGGTACCTAATTTAATAATTTTAAAGATATAAAAACTCTCTGTTTGAAAACTAGTAGTTAATGAGTTTTCAGGGCAGAGAACTGGTTAACAATTACCATTGACAAGGACTTTTACCAGCAGTGTTAACTGAAATTTTTTTTTTGTTCTTGGCAATTTTTTTGTTATAAATGCCTTCACAGTTCTAGTCTAAAAAAGGGATGAGTATTTGTAAAAATACCTGTTAAGACAATGGCATTTTTAAATTACTTTGGCAGCCTTTTGTGGGTGGTACAGACAACAGTAACTTCTACTTAAATAGGAAACCTCAATATAAATAATTTCCATGCTGTACATGTTGTATTTTAGAACTTGTCTTCAATTTTATCAGATTCAATGATGCTATGACAGTAAGCAATGTGGGCTTTGGATTTTTTGGCTTTGCATCTGTGTTATGAGGAGTGTATCACAGTATCAGGATCCTGAATGTACAGGAACGATGTGGTAACACAGCAGTATGTGATAGTGGATCTTTGGGGGAAAAAAAAAAACAACAAAAACTTAGACATTTAATAGAACAACAAAACAAAGGACTTTCTGCTCCACAGAATTCACTCAGATGGCATTTACAGCAGAAACTGGACACTGCATGCAAAGAACAGAATTAATGATTAAGATGTGACAAGATATTTCTTAATCTTTACTGATTCTGGACTGCTTAATGCATACTTATATGGAAAATCACTAGTCTTGTCTGTTGATGTAAGAGTATCCACTAATTAAGCATTAACAGGTGTGTTTTTAATCATATTCACTTTTGAAAGCTATGTTTCATAGTATCTGGTTTGACATGTAGCATAATTATTTATGTGATGTATGTTAAAATCTGTTATATTAGAAAGTCTTGCCCTTCTATGTCTAACTTTGCATTTGAACAACACCAAAGAACCAGGTGTAACATGTAAAAACTGACAACTTGGTTGGGAGTTGGCTTAACTTAAAAAATAGGTGAAAGCTGGAAGATTTATTGTTGTGGTCTGCAACCACACTCTGAGATGGCCAGAGCTCTGTGTGAGCACAGCTTTCCTTTTACAAATTGCACGGAATCAAGGCTGCTGTGATAGTGCTGTAACTTCTATATTTTCACATTACTTAAAAACCATTAATAACTGTGTCCTCAACGTTTCTTCATGGTGATTTAAATTTGACACAGCATTCAAATAGGAGAGACTCCCTAGAAGCTGGGAGGCCTTGTGCCAGCTTATGCTTGGAAACCAAACCAGTATCGTTTGTATAATTTTTGCTAATCAAATTATCAGAAGTGATTGGTGTTGAGGCTAGGGTTTCCAGTATTTTCTTAACATGGAAATAAAGTTCTTATAGTTGCAATGCAGATGAAGTTACTGAGATGGTCTCTAATTTTTAAAAATAAGACTTTTTTTTCCATTCTTTTATTTTTTTCTTGTTAAATGGTGCAAATTTACTCAGACAACATACAAAATTTTCCCGAGTTGAACTTGGTAGCTCAGTGTGGACTTTCTAAGATGAAAGCTGGGAAGTGGTGAGCAAGGTGCTGTCCATTGGTGGTGAGAAAGAACATCTTCAGCACTGAAAACCTGAATCCACAGTCTCCATAAAGAAATGAGCCTGTGGTATGTACGTGTGGTATTGCAGTATTTTTTTGGTTTTTTTTTTTTTAGATGCTGGAAAACCTCTTTGATTTACTTTACCAGAAATGTTCTTATATGGTGGTTCTGAGACATTCAGCCTCTGCTTACTATGTGATTTTTCTGTAGAACATCAAAATGATAAATGTAGGCATAACTTCATGGCTAATTTCTTTTCATCCTGTGTATTCCTTTACCAATAACCTTTCTGACTGCCTTTCTACTTAATTAACTTGATGGAAGATCTGTACCTTAAAATATGACAATACAGATCAATAAGTAATGTGTAAATTGTGCTTTGCCTGTTTTGATTTCTGTGTTTGCACTATCATCAATTAATTTTTCATTAAAAAAAAAGTATTGTTACAAGAAACAAAAGCTTGGCCTTTGCTTCCTTGAAATCTTGGAACAGCAAATTTCATGCTCAGCGTATCTGTAGTACAAACACAGCAGTTTCCAGGAGGCCGAGTTCGGACAAGCCAGCGATGCAATGTCTAAGCCAAGCAGAGTCTAAGAGGGAGAAATGTAACTGGTATTCTCACTCAGAGACTACAGATTGTGGTGCATTAGTGGTCTCTGCTCTTTATCGGCTTCTTTGAAGTACTTTTCCATTTATTGAAGAATAAAGGTCTACTTCTATTTTTTTTCTTTTTATTTCCTTTTTTTTGCCTTAAGTTTAGTCTAGAGGAAACCTGGGGAAGCTGCCTCCTCCACCAAAGGATTACAGTACCTTAGAGCCTTTTTTAATGTTTTCTTTTATTAAGATTATCCTAATCCTCAACATTCATATTCTAGCTCTTGTGTTGTGATTCTCATACTGCTTAGAGAGAATTTGAAATAGAGAAATTATGTGATTGATAGTTCAGGACACCCTCTTTAATGTAAAGAAGGAAAAGAAACACAACTTTCACAGAGTAATTTTGTTTTCTAGTAAAAAAATCTTTTCAGATAAATTCTAGATTTCTGTTGCAGTTGCATATAATTTGGTACAGCATTTGTGAACAAGAGACAAGATCTCTGAATGTATAGAAATATGGTCTGTTTACTAATTATATTCAACTCATCTAATCTGCATAATCTGCAACAATCATCCATGAAATCGATTTTAATGTTCAGCCCAAATTATCATGGCTTGAGATGTATAAGTGATTCAAAATAGAATTGACCTTATGGTTTGGGAGGTAAGGCAACAAGGTAGGTCCACCTCTTCAGATGTGCTTTCTGTGTCCCACATTGCTTTTCTATCTTCTTCCTCCATGGGCAGTGGTGATGTTCTAAAGCCAGAAAAAGAAAATTCAAGCAAAACAAACAAACCTGAAGACTAATATTTTGGAGAAAGATTTACTATTATTTAAATGCTCTGCAGAAGGATTTTTCTTCGGTTTTGTGGAGGAGTTTGTGTGTGTTTTTAAAACTATGTAATTATTTGAGAGCATAAATATTAGCCTCAGTTATCTGTGCATAGAAATTATTTGGTTTTACAGTCTTAACATTGTCTTATTCATCTTTAAAACTCAACTTCTGTCTTGATTTAAAATGATAATAAAAGTTCAAGTCTTCTGGTAAAATTACTTACAAATATGAAGGCACAAAACCCTATGTAGGTATTTACATCTGCTTTAAGTGGGATCCCAAATCCCTCCTCCTCCAAAAAAGTAGGTTTCGTGCCTCAACATTTCCTCCCTTTTTTTTAGGCCATAATTTATCAGCAAATTAAAATGGTTATTATAAGTTAATAGGCTCATTACATTGGGGTAACTTTTTTCACTAGTCCTACCCATCTTTGATGTTGGTGTATTTTGGTATATTTTGATCAACAGTCAAGGAAGTCTGGACAAAATGTATGCGCTTAGTTTATCAAACAGGCTAAGTATATAAACTCATGCTTTTCCATAGCAATATTCAATATATTTTGTTTGATTGACTTGATATAAATTAACCCCTACAAAAAAAACCCAACTTATAGTGTACTTTGGCCTTACAAAACAAATCAGATGAGTATATTCAATAACAAAAATTTCTTAGCATTTGGATATAGAAAGAAATGCTTTGAGATTCAGTGCAGATGGGAATTGTTATTATTGAAATTTTAACTGCTTGGATATAAATACTGCTAATTAGGTTAAGATGGATCAATTGTAAATGTTTTTCGCTGCTGTCTAAGGTAACAAAACAAGTACCAGGGTAAGTAAAAGCACAATATAGAAGAATAGTCAATAAAAAGTAATCTGTGGAGAAAGCAGATTATTTCTGTTGCAATAATACAAAACACACACATGATATGAAGGCATAGGAACAAGAATTTTTATATTCATTCTTCACTTTGACAAGAGGTATCAAAATGTACATATGTTTGAAGACGACTTCCAAATAGAATTAAATTCCAAATGCTGCAAAACACAAATCATCTGTTAGAAATGTTATGCAAAATTTTGGAATAGGTATTGATAAAAAGCAAACCGAGGGTTTTAGAGATAGATGAAGAATAAATGTGAAGTATGGTTTCAAAAAGGTAAATTGTATCATGCAGAACTCCTCTGATGAAGAACCCCAGCTCTTGGTCCTTACCTTACCTTGACCAGACATACTCAGTGTCTGGCTGGTTTCAGGCCCCTGGACTCAATGTGGCAGTGGCCTGAAGGAACAGATGGTGGAACCAGTTAAAAAACTGGTGGTACTCCAGTTCTTTCTGGCCCGGATGCCAAAATGAAATAACAAAGAATTTCTTGCTAGAATGTAACTGAACTTGGCTTGATAGATGTCATATTTCAAAAGCCTGAGCCTGTCGGTTGTTGATAAAATGCTGTCTCTGCCTTTAAAATAAACAGAAACTCTTCTGTGTTTAGTTCTTGAAGGGAAGAATTGAATACAATTAACAGTTTATGCATTATGTAAACCCCATGTTAACCTTTTAAACCTAAGGCTTGCAGACTTTTAAACAGTTTAGAAAATTTCTCAATACAATTATCTGCTTTCTCTCACAGTATGCAGAATGCAGACAGATAATTTTCTGAAGGGCACCGCTCTTTTCTTGCACGCCTGAAGCCTGAGCTTGCAGAACTGGGCCATTCTGTGGCCACAAACAGGCAGGACCCCTCCTCGTGCTTGTCGAAGCCACTGTCCCTGTGCTCCAGCAGCTCTGCGTCCCAGGGACTGGGTCTTCTGCTGGGAAAACATCCTACCTCCTGCGAGCATTAGAAAGCTTAGGGTGAAAGTGTTGTCTGTCAGAAGCAATGCCCAGGTGAATTCAAACCGTTTGGTAGATTTTTGGATGAGACTTGACAGAGAATGCCAGGAATGATGGAGGATGGGATGGAAAACCTAAAAGAAATCCCCCTGCCGTCTGGTGGTGTTGATTGTTTGCTGGCACGGTGTCTTGCAGGTTCATGTACGCGCTAGCTTTGAGATTAGGTGTAAATGTCGGTCTCTGCCATTGCCATTAAAAGATGTAACTAGGTTTGGGAGGAAAGGTCTAACAATAATCTAATCAAAATCAGTTACATGCAGAGAAAAAAAACCACAAAGCTCTACATTGAAGTAACTTGTAGCTATTAGCTATTAACAGTTGTATCTTAGGCTATCAATTATTGACAATACTTGGCGTGTAGTACTGGTTGCTGCTGTTTTCCAGTTGAGATTACACGAATTTTAATTTGTGTTATGATACTTTCAGCAAGTGCTATTATGAGTTACCAAAAAAATTTTGGGATTTCTCCAGCTAATCCAAGCATAACTGTTTTATGGAGCAACCACGGGTAAGAGATTGAGTTTTATAGACCAAGGTGCAGGTATGTTGTTTTAAATTGTGTGAACCTTTATTATAACTTTACTTATTAATCAAAAAAATAAACAGAAAAATCTTTAAATCAGATGGAAAACTTTTAATCATTTCACCGTGCTCCATGGTTTGAAAGTACATATCGTTTATGTTGCAGAGGCATTTTCCTCAATGCAGCACTTTCAGGAAGTAAAATGTGTGGTACAGATAGGCCAAACTACAGATTTAAATTACATCTGTACCCAAAACCACCTGATTAATGATGTCTGTCATGCACGAAGAGTAGCTGGTGAGTTCAGATTGCTCTGTGTGTGTGGATGGCAGGCAAATCCTTTCAAGGACACCAATTAAGTTTTGTGAAAACAGATCTATCCAGTGTACCCAAACAGATTGAATGTGTTTTCTAGTGCCTCAAGGTTAGGAAACCAAGTTTTTCAGGAAAAAAAGAATCTAATGGATGCAAAATGAAATAATTACCACAAAGTAGTAAATGAAATGTTGGAGGTCTCTTTATTTTGCATTTATTTTGAACTTGGCATTTTTCGTTATTCAATAGGAACAGGGCTCTGCATTGGTGTTCCTGGTGTTAGTTATGGTACTGCTGTTAGTTATGAGTTCAGAGGAAAAGTTAGTTTCCTTCATGGCCCTATACCAATGCTGTAACTTTAACTCAGCCACTTGTATTTTCAAGTTAAGTAGAATATAGTGAGGGGGTTTTTTTGGGGAAAAAAAAAATTGTACAAGTTTAAAGGACACAAAGTTGCCTTAAGAATGTTTAGGTCAATAAAAATAGTGTGCTTTTTCTTTTAACTGCAGAAATGTATAGTTAATGCATTCATGACAAGCAGTCTACTTTTACTTTTTCAGAATTAGTTGTGCACAGATTTTTCTACAGAATTGGGTAATTCATTCTAGATGGCATTTCTTTTAGTGAGTAATGAACTACATCATCTTGTCATATCTGTGTGCTTGCATTGTCTGTTCAGTAGTAGTATTTGTGCTGATTTGTGTTCTCTGAAAGATTTCGTGGAGCCTTTGGGTTAATCTGTGTTCAGTTACATCTGTCACCAATTGTACGATGACTGGAATGTAACTCTACAGGAATACTTACTTTAATTTTTAGAGTCTGCATGGTCAAAATTGTCTGTTCACTCCTCTGAACTGACTTTATGGAACAACAAAACCAAACAAATACCCAACTCCAACATACTTATCAACAAGCTCTTGGTATGTTCAGCTGTGTTTTTATGACCACTGTGGTCATGCAGCTCTACTATCTCCTCATTAATATTTTTAGGTGAACTCTTCTAGTCTTGGATACAACTTCAAATATTTTGAAACATCAACTCAGATGATCCAGC
>NW_009702917.1:1310-31129 GCF_000703405.1 Apaloderma vittatum | reverse complement strand
GAAAATGGTACAGTATGTCCTCCCATAATAATTCGCTGGCATTTGCAATCCAACAGATTTATTGGAAACAAAGCTAACTTTATGGGAGCTTAAAGACAACTATTGCAAATAGCCCCGTAAAAAATTTTTAGTGTTTTTCATTGTGCCTGGAAGCAATGAAGCCTCTAAACTTGGTATTTCCTCTAAGAATATTATGACCTCAGGATAATGTCACTAGAACTATTCCCATTTCTTTTCAATCCCGTATAAGGGAAACAAAGGAAAAGTAAGACCAGTGATATTATATAAGCTATCCAGACTATAAAATTAATTCCAAAAGCTTTTCAATAGAGCAAAGCATCCCTTTCATCTACTCAGTGACACTTAGAAGTGAAAGCTGTGTAATTTATTTGAAAACCATCTAAGCAATGTCTGAAAATGTTATAAGCACTGAAATATGATTTTTTTTTTCCTTCTACCAGTTACACTAGTGTTCTGCCTGCTTCATGCTACTTCAACGTAGAAACTCAGATATTTCAGATACAATTACTGTGGAAAGGAGTAGAAACAACACTAAATTCCTGCACGCTAGGAATATTTTATTACTACTTTTTAGGTGATTTGTGAAAATATGATACCTCTTTTAAGCAATTGCTTTGGAATAATAAAACTGGAAGATTTCCTCAGATAAGGAGTAGTAACACTCTGCATTCTTCACTGAAGTAAAAAGTGCCTGAAGCATCTCAAAGAATATTAGAAATGTTAGTCTAATTATGCTTTAGACTGTGCCTGGATAATAGTGGCGAACTGAATACAGAGCTTAGGGTTTTGCGTAATATCACAGAATAAGATGATGAAGACAACTATTTATTGCTTAATTCATTCAAGTTTAATAGTAGCAGTATTAACAAAAAAGTAAAATTAATGAAAGCTCAGCATTCATTTGGCAAGATGCCAGTGCCTTTATAGAGAACAATTGTGCTGTATCTTGTTAAACATTCTGTGCCTGATTTTCTAACATGAAGGCTTTAGATTTGCTTTTATCGCTTTAAAATAACATTGTTAGAATAGTACATGTAGCCTAATTATGTTTCCCTCTCCTCCTAACTTCATTTAGTGCCTTGCAGTGTTCTGTCCTTCAGGACTTTGTAGACTGCAGAGTCAAATTGCAGTGAATTTTCAGATGCCTAGATGAGAATACTGGGAAACCACATAGTTTTGAATCAAAGAATACTTCTTGAACCCTTGGAAACATTTAATGCATACAGAAATACTGTAGAAAATATTTGGAATACTTCTAAGACTTAACAAGGCTACCAAGTAGAAAAATCTACCTGCTTTCTGACAGTTTTTCCCACTATGCAGCTGTAGCATGTATTCCAGACTTTCCCATTAACTCATACTCAGGGTAAAGAAGCACTCTATAAGCAAAAATGTAATTGAGACTAAGCATTTCCATGGCAAATGGTCTGTGTTCTGTCCTGGGCTACATGCTGCCTAATGGCTTTTTAAAATTAAAGGTGGATTTAAAATAAAGTGAAACTAAACCACAAATGGTACCCCAAAGGTATCTTATTTTGAAAGTATCTCCCATCTCTTGGTGTTTAGAGGATGTTCAAACCTTCACAACTTTTACTCTCCTAATGTCCACGAAGACTCATCTCTGCCTTTGAGGACATGAGGGCATGTGCTTACTTTAGAATTCTTTTTCTGTAGCTTCAGAAACAGCTGTTGGGATAGCTGCAAGGTCCCTCTCCTAGGTTATTTCAGACTTTTTTGCTGACAATTCACATTCTGCTTCACAAAAAAATGGGAGATACAATGCTATGACAAGGCAGAAACACCCAGGGCTTTTTCTTTGTGCTTATTAAATTCTGATTTTGTTTTTAATATTTGTAATATTTTCTTGTCCTAATCTGTCACTGTAAGATACTGTTTCAGATCGTTTGATTTTCTTTTTGCTTAACAAATTCCAAATCTTTTATCCAAGGTGACACAAGCTCAGTGTCATGGGAGGTCAGCACTGTTCCCAACACAACTGTTTGCAAGCTGAATGAAAAAGGGCAGATGAGAGATGGCTGCAAGCCTCATTTCCATGATGGATGTCTTAGGCTGTTACATAGTTTACATTAAGTTCTCCAATATTTTTTTGAAGAGAACCATACACAAACGGTAATTGCAATTACACATATTTTAGACAGTGAATGAAGTATGGTACTAACTGCCAGTAGTACAGAACTGGAGGTCCAAATCAAGAGAAACCATAGGGCTATCAAAAAAATAGTTAATGGCTATTTCTCATACTTTCCTTTGCAGTAGTAAAACTGATGTTGTCCTTATAATTTTTGAAAGTTTTTTGTCATTCCATGTAAGTATATGTTACTTTCAAGGGGTATTGCAGAATTCACTGTTGTGAGATACGTTCTTTTATTGTTGAGATTAAAAGCTGTTGATGTTATTTGGAGCTACTCAATGAAAGTTAAACTGCATCTGAAAAGCGTAGCGGACCATACAAAATAACTTGGTTTTTGCATATCTATTTTCTTTTGTTGTTTTTCTGGCATTGCAGAGTGTGAGGAGTGGGTTGTGTTCTCCAGTTTACTACACCAGGAGTATGGATTGTACAATGACATCACTGTTATGTCCAGAGGACCTGTGACATGATTCTGATGGGCATCACAGCAGCCCAGTGACAGCAGAGGTGACTCTTGTTCCCTTTCCTCCTGTCCCCACCACTTGCCCCTACCCAGAGGACACAGACCTGCCAGCTCTTGGTGCCTGGAGCTCTTTGGGGAGCTGCTTCTACTTAAAACCTCTGCACCAACTCTCTTTATGTTCCCCTGCCCCACCAATTTAGTTTTCTGTTACACTGTGAAACTGAAACAGCCTGGGGAGGGATGTAATGGATGCCAGAGTGAGAGCAAGCAAACAGGTAGGAGTGCTGGGCTGGAGGAGGGAGGAGCAGGCTTTTGCAGAAGCAAAATGCTTTCGGGATGAGCTGGAATGACTTACTGCTGACAGAACTGTATATAGCTTTTTCTCTTCCAATCGGCAGTTTCTCATTTTGTGGCAGATGTCAGTGTTGACAGATTCTGCAGTCTCTCTCCTTAAGTTTGTAAAGAATGTTTCTCTTTTTTTTTAATTTTTTTTTTATTTTATATTCCTTGTTTTCTTTCTGTCTTTCTACTGTGACCATTAAGTAAAGTGATGATGCAGGTATTTATTTAATAATCACCTGTTTATATGCCAAGGCCCTATTTTCCTCCCACTTTGTTCATACCATCCCTAATCTCCAGAGTAAAGCCTGTGGTTCATCACTTCAAGTGGGTGGTCAGCCTGTGCATATTCGAGCGCTCCCAGCCCTGCCTGCGGAAGCTGGAATGTCTGTAGTGGGGGCTCTATTGTTCTCTCAGCTTTTTAGAGACTTGTGGTCGACTGCATGACACTATTAAAAACACTCCCAACAATTAAACATTTCTTGTCTTTTTCTACTCTATTGGATTTAGAGCTATTTTCATTTCTTAAGAATTTTCTACATAGATGGCAGGCAAGATAATCACTTGAGCATAGGGCTATTTTTAGCCCCTTTTGCTGTCTCCTTCCACAAACACAGCCTTATCAGGTGCAGCTTGCCTGGGGCTGCCAAATCTGAAAGACAGAACAGCAGAGGTGGTGGTCAGCCACAGCCCTCACCTGACCATCCTCGTGGAGAAAACGCTTCTCCTGATACCCAGCCTGAAACTCTCTCATTTGAAACTTTTGTCTTATGTCCACACATCTCCAAAAACGCCAGCTCCATCTTCTGAGTGACCTCCTCATCGGTGGCCAGAGCTGCTCTTTGGTGTCTCCAAAGCCATCTCTTCTCCCAGTTGAGCAAACCCAGCTCTCCTGAAGGTCAGCTTGCAGGGCATGGGCTCCAGCCGTCCGACATGTTAGTCCAATAAAATCGCTGCATTAGTATTCAGTTTAGTAAAATTTTCCTGATCTTTTGTATGCGCTTGCTGTGCACCTACTTGTAGCTGTTACTTTCTCAGAGTGTTTATGCAGCGCTGTCGCTGTTTGGCACAATAGCTGAGTAGCAAAAACTGTTGGATTATCTAATAGATTGCCTCCAACTGTTTCAGTTTCTATGGTGATAGAATGTGCCCACCCATATTATGTAGTTCCCATTGAAAAAAGTATCTTTTGTGTGATGCTATACTCTCTGTGTGGTTTCAGGACACACATTTGCTGAAGTGCTGAAAATGTAGAAAGCTTTGTGTGGTATCTCTAAAATGTATCCCGTATATTCCTTATGGTATCATACATGGATTTTTTAATTACTATTATTATTTTTATTATTTTTAAGAAAACTTTCATTATTCAATTTCATAACTTAAATTGCTTCAAAGTATACCCTGATATGTCAAGTTTATGAATTTTAACACCATAAAGTACACATGAGTATTTTCCAGGGTATTTTTTTCCTTGATTTTATATGAAATTTCAAAAGTAATAGCAGTAATTTAGTATTTTGCTTTGCTGCCTGAACATATTATGGAAAATATTTAGGTCCTCATTAGGAGTATATTAAAGAAAATGAGAGTCAGCCTGGCTGCATTCACCTTAATGTAACTGTTTGTTTAACTGTAAGTTTTTTTGTACAAATGAGATTATTTGATTACTTAAACTTAGTCTTAAAAGTATTGTGCAAGTACTGCTTGACTAGCTCAACATGTGGATAATGGTCAAATACGTGGATATCTTAGATTTTTGTTTTCGAGGGATTCCATCCATTTGCATTATTTGACGTGTATTTGTATTTTTATATTGACCAATACTTAATTTTCAGTCTCTTATTTGGAATTTATTACCAAGAACAAAACAGAAAACTGAAGTAATAATCACAGATATATTAAAGTGAAAGAAAATGTAAACCAGCTGAACTTGACCAGTGTTTCAAATTCACACTCTTGAATGAAAAATTGAAGGTCAGCATAAATATATTATCCAATGCACATTTGTAATGAGGGGAAAAAAAAAAGTTTTTATCCCTATCAAGAAACAGCTAGCAGTTTGAGGTTGTATGAGGTTTTATTGTAGACATCTAAATCCTTTAAGAGAGATAGTCTGTGTGCATTAGATGCTGAGATCTAAAATTATGCTTATTCTACAGCTAGAATATCTTTCTACTGGAAAGAAAAAGGACTGAGAATTGTGGCTGCTGAAATGCGCTTTTGTTTCTTTAATTCACATAGCTTACCAGAGCTTTTCACATCCTTTAAAGCCAATGAATTTTCCAGAGAATAATACCTCTTGCTCTGAACAGTCCAAATGAATTATAGGACTTGAGATGATAAAACCTAGACTCAACCAGAAATCAATAGAATCCTGCAGCTTTACAGTATGATATGTACGTGGATTGAAGTGAGTTGGAAATAAAGGAAGGTGAGGTGGACTATTTCCAGAAATACCACACAACTGATGGTACCAAACAGCAGGTGCAGGCTTTCCTGTTATCCCACATCACCTATGTCTCCTATATTTAGCTGTGCGTGCGCCGAACAGGTTGTTTCATCATGTGGTGTTCAGTGTAAGATGAATTTGGATGCACTTTCTGAAGTCAGCTGCACTTTCTGAAGTCACTAATTTACCCGTCGAATAAAGGGCTTTCTGCTATCAGGTTTGCTGTATAAGGAAACTTTTCATCTGGTTTTTAATGGTGTATAGCACAGCTTAGCAGACTTCGGCCTTTGACATCACCCATTACGCCACATAGGGCTTCCTTGGGTAGTATTGCTCATTTTGCTTTGCAGTGGTGCTGAGGACTCTCAGATTTTGGTCAGTTATTTGTCTTCCACTTCGATTGTAATGAAAATTGTAGTTGTTGGGATAAAGAAAACCTAAGTTTTTTATGGTGATGCTGAATTTCTTGTCTGACACGGTCAAATGCGTTAAAAATAAGAATTCTGTAATCCAATGAGAAAGGATGGTTGAGTTAGGTTTACTTTGAACAGCTTCAGCTGTCATGGCTTTGTGTGATTAGACCTACCAAGTTAGTTATTTGCTAGCAGCTCGCTGGCAGAATCTTGCTTTTATAATGTATGAAGTTGTGGATAACATGAAAAATGATAGGACGCATCTTATGCTATTGTTAATGTGCCAGTGGAACTATGCCAGTTTTTAAATCAGCTGTGGATTATCCTGATTGTTTTCTCCTGTTCAACTTCTCTTTCTAATGTAGTTTAGAATTCACAGGCTGCAAAGTATAAGTCTCTGAATTTTTAAACACGTAATTTAATATGAGAAAAAAAAGAATTTGTTGTATCCTTCAGATTAACCAGATAAATCTCTGAAACTAACTTTGGCTCCATATTTTAAAATTCTGTTATTCATTGTCTTCCCAGATTTATCCAGTGCAGTGAAATCTAGGATGTCGCTTAGGGTGTGGTACATCTCTTGTCATCTTGCCATCACTAGGAAAGGGGATGAAAGAAAGAACAAGACTTTTCATTTCAGAAGAGAGATTAATAAGATAATGTTTGGTGGCCTACAAAAGTTTATATATATGGAAAGTAAATACACCTAAAGCTAACAAGCTAAAAAATAAGTTATGGGGAAAGAAATATCAAAGTCTAGACTAAAAGAAATATTCTACTTTAACTGTCTTTCTCTGGTGTTGATCTGGTGTTAATACTAAGACTAAAAACTGAGCTGACATGACCATTACAAAAATAATTTGTGTTTATTAAGTGTTGCATGTTTGAATTTGTTTGTTTGTAGCTACTGATTTTATTGGTATTGTGCTTTGAAATCTATCTGTAAATGACCATCTTTTAAAATGTCAATCAATATTGTGGGACAAAATCAGTAACAGAATCTTTCTGGAGCAGCATGCAGATGAGTTTGCTCAGTGTGGTGCCATTAGTTCGGCTGCTTAATATTCATCTATGAACTCATATCTTGATAAAAAGAAAAGCAATGCCAGAGGGAAAAGCAAATACAGCCTAAACACAGTGAGGAGCTTCGTATTTTCTGTTAGCGCCAGAAACCTTGTTTCTCAAATCAAAGTCACACCCAGAAGACAGAATAGCAATTATTGCAGTGGAAAAAGAAAGTGAGAACCAAAGGGAAAGCAGAAGTGATCCACATGGTAAGACCCTGTGTACAGCACTCTTTGTGCTGAATGGACCTGCTCACCTCATCCGAAATTCTGCACAGCAGAGCTGGCAGCTCCCAGGAAAGGGCCAGAGCCCTGAGAGCATTCACTGGGAAAGGATCCAGCAAAGTAAGGCTAGAAAGAGTATGGCAAGCAAGGATCTGTTATTTACTCTTTTGTGTAATCTAGGGATTAGAAGATACTCCATGATGGGTTTAGATATGCAGAAATAAGGCCAAATGAAACAGAGAATGAGCTTATGCAGTGTCGCTTAAAATCATCAGAGAGTGCAACTCTGACAAGTCTCCCTGTCTGGGTTTGACTGTAGAAATGAGATGGATACATCTCTGGAGCCATTTCAGTTGATTTCACTGTCTTTTGCAATCTGAATGACTGGAGAATGAGCATTTTCCATGGGAAAATCTTCCTTTGGAGAAGATAAGTGGGCTTGGCCCAAGAGAACTTTCTGACTTACGTTGTTGCTTGCCCATTCTTCTGATGTTTATACTTGTCTTACAGAACTGCAAGAAGTCCTCCTACACCATTTCTCTTTGTTTTCTGTCTTTTACACATGATGCAAGATTCAAAGGTGTTACTCACTTAATAGCAATGCTTATCAGGCTAGACTTTACCATAATGTATGTTGTCATATTAAACCAGTGTAAACATGAAGCACAGATCTTTAACCAGATATAGCAAATCTTGACTGATAATCAGTTTTGCCTGGTCATATCAATACTCAAGATCCTCAGCACAAATGTTTGTTATACACCTGTTCTCTTTCTTACAAGATGAGTCATGATTCATATTCACAAATAATTGGGCTGGAAGAGGTTAAATAATTTCCAGAGGGTAAATAATTTGCTTTGTTGTGTAACACGTTCCTTACAGAACTAGGAGAGGAGCTCAGACCGCCCATCTTCCAGAGTACTGTAGACCTAGTCCTTGCCTTATAATTCAAATAAAGATTATAAAAAATTCTTTACGAGAAAATAAAATGCAATGTCAAGCACATCTATCAGTTTAATCTTCTACTATGTGAGCTTTCGTTGTTAGAATGAAGCAACTTCTCCATGTTTACTGTAAATCATATTTATGCATTCCTTTCTAGCCCCACAAATGCCATAATTGACCTTTAGAGGAACTGAAAGGCTCCTTATTTGTTAAAGGACGAGCTTGCACATCTGGTTTTTGCTGCCTCAGCTGACAGTGGTTATAACCACCATTAAGTATGTTCACAGACTTTCATTTTTTTCATATTGGTGATGTTTAAGGTATCATTACTGCATAAAACTTCATTTTAGGTTTGTTGAATAAATAAGAGAACAAATCTTCTTTACGAAAAAATTTCACTCTGCATTCATTTTATTGATTATCTTGCAATTTAAGTAGCTATAGTTCTCTGTTGTATAAATTTTCAGTCCTTCTGAGCAGTCTTTTCTAAGTACTCAACTGTTGGTTTTTTTCGTGCTGAAAAATTTTTTCTTATCTGGACTCTCATTCAGATCATTCTAGTTTTGTTGTACTTAGGCATTCTTTATAACTAGAAATTACCATCTAGTCTGGATTTACATTGTTAATATAATTATTTTTAATGGCAGCAACAAAGTTGTTGGGTACTGCTGAGCCTCTATTAAGATCAGAATAGTTACTAGGTTGATTTCTTATCTTTAATGCTGTTATCTTTAGAATGGTCTGAGAGCCTAATGTCAAACCTATATAACATAGAAATAAAAATATAAGGGTAAAAAATATTTTTAGATGTGTTCAACTACCAGTATTGGAAAGACTACATCTGTTCACTTTAAAATTTTTTTTTAATTGAAGGTGTGTGCCAAATGCAGTACTAATACTAATTTTTATCAGCTACCTGAACACTGTTTCAGGATCTCACATGTGCTGTGAGAAATGCAGACTGTAAGCACAGTGTATTTATTTGAAAAATCCCTGCTACTGTGCAGATGAAGCAGGGGGAAAGCACCTGGAAAAGACTGAAATCTGTGCTGAATGGTTAAGTGTTGCACCTTCTTGTTATGCTTACGAAATTCTAGCCAGTTTAAATCTGTTTTCTAAATGAAGAACTTCTTGCATGAAGGTGGCGTTAAGCTAAAGCCCATGCTGGAGAGTAGAAAGTAACAGGCAGCTGCTTCCACGGGCAAGAAGCTGGAGCCAGCGGTGTGGATGTGAAGAGCAGTGGTCTCTGTTATATTGTTTGTCTGGACCAGGTTTACTCGCTCATTCCTCAGGTCTGAGGAATGACGCTGACTGTGGTTTAAGAAGTCTTAAAATAGCTTTGTTTCCCAGGTGTAGGAAGCTTGGAAGAAGGGGACAACAAAGCAGTAGCATAGACAGACTTTGCTGAAGAGGGATGGGAGGGCCAGTCTGATTTCTTGTGGGTGGGACAAAGACTGGAAATCCCACCTCATAAGTCATGGAGGTGCAGAAGAAAAGCCTCCCAGAGAAGAAAAGCTTTGGCAAGGGAAGTGACTTTGTTGTTGTTCTGGGAAATTGGCTCTCTTTATAACATGTTTGCATGGAAAACATAGGTTGCATGTGTTATCTGTATGCTTGTGGCAGACTATGCCTTGCCCCCTGTTGTATCTTAAAAATCAACAGAAATATGTTTGGGGACTGTCTGCTTGGCTGTGACCAGTGCATCAAGGTTTCAGAAGTATTGAGGTATCTGCTGCTTCTTGTGGTACCTCATTTCAACACTTTTCTTGATTCAGGATGGGAAAATAACTCAGAAACTGGTGTTCTTTTTTTGATATATTTTTTTTTAATCTGAAATATGGCCAAGGACCATTCTAGAGCTGAATTTGGTTTGTTCTATCTATTTATCTCTCTGCTGGTCACAATAGAAATGGTTTTTCTTGATTTTTCAGCTTCAGAAGTCCCTAGAAGGACTGTAAGCCTTTAGCAGCACTGTGTTGAAAGATTCTGTCTTTTCAGTTTTCAAGCTGATGTGAGAAATACAGCAGGGACTGTTGGAGCAATGTGGTGAAGTAGGATCATGCTGCCGCATCCTGCCGCTAAGAAACAGAAGGGAAGGAAATGATGAGGAGAATGAGCTGTGGGGAAATTCAGCATTTATGGCTTTCACTTTTTCCCTATATTTTCACTTTTTTCCCTATATTTTTATCTTTAGTGTTCCAGAGGAGCACTGAGCTTCCTGTTATTTTGCTCCACTTGTAGCTCATCAGATAGTACTCTTGCTAGAGAAAATAAAAATCAATGTAAGACTTACCAGTCTTAAAATCCAAGTTGAAACACAGGTCAAAGTTCAATCTTTAGCTTAATCTTCAGGTCTTCTGGAGTACAGAACTGAAAAATTGAATGTTAGCAGAGCTTATGGCTAGAAAAAGGAAGAAAATTATATCAAATGTACTTGGTGGATCATTTTGATGTTTTCTGATTCTTAGTTTACAAGTCTTAAAGGACTTGAAATCTTTGCGCTACAGGGGAAAGCAGAACTAGGATTTTTTTAAGCTATATTTAGTTAGCCAGTAGGGAAAATGATTTTGTATAATACACTCTAAGATATTCAGTTTGAGATGTTCAAAACTGATTCTGTGAGAATCCTATGTGAGGTCAAAGGAAAACTAATTGTCTTAAAGTTTCTTCAAAATTGATCTGTTTGTTGGTTTGATGTTTTGTTTCGCAAGTATACTAGGGTGTGGGTTTTGCAGTCTGGTCATGACCTCATAGCTCTTTATTAGTATATAAGAATAAGAGATATTGAGATGCTTCAAAAAGAAAAAAAAAATAAGTAAACCTGATCCTGTGAATAGTTAAAATGTCATTTTTGTGGGTATTCAAATAATGGTGCTCATGGGGTATCACTGGGAAACAGCCTCGCCCTTTCCTGGGAGGGCAATGCTCCTATTCAGCGAGGGCTCTCTCCTGGTCAGCGTGTGTATCTTGCGTGTGTTGTTTTCTGGCTTCAGACTTTCTTGTATGTAAGCACAATGAGAAAAAAAATATAATTAAAAAAAGTAATAACACAGATATGAAAGGATGAAAGCCATAACCACAAATGTCTGTGGACACATACATGCCTGTGTAGGTTCACCTCCTAAAAAAAACAGTTAAGTTTGTCTTGAAGCCAAGTAACTTGGACAGAGGTTTGTATTTCAGAAAAGTATCCAGTGTGTGTCATCAAGGCTCTCTTAATAGATTTCAAGGACTAGAAATTTGTGTTCATTCAGTATCACGTGATGGGCAGCACAAGGTCTAATTAGATGGTAAATGAAGAAATCTTTGAACATTGGGCAGCTTTTAGACCATATGACCATTTCTTTTGACTGTAGTTTGCAGGGGATACAGTGAAAATCTTTTTTTTTTTTTTCCCCCCTAGAAATAAGGATGAAACTGGATAGTGATGGGCAGTTTTTTATTGACTGATGGACAATTTTTCTACAAATGTATTCATCATCAGTGCTTAATACAAAATTGTAAAGCCTAAATATTAAAGTTCATTTAAATTAATCTCACCTAAAAAATATATATTCATTTCCATATAGTTAGAATTACAGTACTTCCTTACCTCTGAATCCTCCCACATAGACTCCTGTTTCTCTGAAATCCCTGCTCTGGTTGATATAAGAAGCAGCAGTTTCTTCTCTTTTTAAAAAAAAATATTTTAATTGGGGATGTTTGTTCAGAGATGCTACAGCCTTTCATCCTGAGCATTCTCTGCCCAAATGTTCTGCAGGGATCCCCTCTCACCTATCAGCAGCTCAGACCACTCAGGAACTCAGTCAAGTCTGGTGCTCTCACCTGTAGATGACCGGACACAGAATTTTATGGCAGATATTCTGGAAAGATGGGCTTGGAACTGCTGTTGAGGTAGCTCTGCCTTGTGCTCTCTTTAATTAGCTGTTCTTGTTGCAAACTGCTGCTGCAGTGAGCCTGTGGATGGGAATTCTAAGGCAGCGTCGCATTGCTCCAGCAAATGTCTCAGGGCTAAAGCAGAGCTGCTCTGCCCCAGCACTCGGGACTGTTCACAGGGATTCAGAGACAGACTCGGCTAAAGCAGCTCAGAGAGTACTGCTGAGATGAGCAACTTAGGTTTTTTACTTTCTTTCTTGTCTCTCTGCAAATTAGAGAAAGGTGTCTAATGGAAAGATGGTGTTTGGAAAGAAGCAGCAGTTTTTGCACTGTAAGATGTTGTGAAAATTCAGTTTAGGGAGTCTGAATATTTGTCCCTGGGGAAGCCCTGGAGCTTCTCTGAACACATCAAGGATGAGCTTAAAGCTGCATTGGTCTCTCTTTCCCCTTAAATCTTGTCCTTTATAATGCTTGTTACCCAAGGTGTAGCACACAAAAGCATTGTGTAAAAATCATGACCAAGATGTCTTTGGTAGAACTGGGGAACAAGTACTGGTCTTGTGTAATTACATTTTGCAAGTGATGTTAGAAAAATCTGTGTAATAGTGATTGGAATTCAGATTACTTAGGGTTTTGTGAATATTTAAACATAATAGGTGACATGGTATAAAAACCCAATCCATCAGGAATAGTTGAATACATAATCCCATAATGTACTTCTGTGACTCCCTGCAAGATTTCTTTGGCAAATCTGGGATACTCTCTCACAGCAAAACTCTGTGTTGCGGTGGCTGTAAAATGTCAAGTCTTCTGGCTGAGGCAGTGTAAAAATGAAATTAGGGGCCTTGTCTTTGAATTATAGAGGAAAAAAGAATAAAGTAATTTTTCACAACATCAGATGAATACTGGATTGAATCTTTGGATTGGGTTTTGATTTTTTTTTTTTTTTACTTCTTTTCTTAGTAAAGTAACTGGACAAAGAAGAAAATATTTATTCAATCTGGTAAAACTGTACCAAACCAATGGATATTCCACACATGCTGGCTCTCCTAGTTATAAATAAACTCGGGGCTCCCTCTAGTGAGAGTTCAAAGCACAATGAGACATTTTTCCTCTTAAGTTGGTAAATTTTAAAGTATAATCAAACATTCCCTAAGTCCATCGAGAAAAAAAATAAACAAATATGGATAATTAATTTAGGAGGTACAAAAATATGGGAACACTTCCTCTCTGGTTCCTTGTTTCTCATCCCTGAGATGTAATTAATTTCTAGTCAATGTGTTTCACTGTTTCTTTCCTCTTAGACTGCTTTCATGGACTATATATAAATGAGTTCCATAGTTAAAGTTCAGCTTGGGAATCATAAGCAATTTTTTTTCCTGTTCTGAAGTTCAGTATCTCAATGATTTGAGAATGTACATTTGCCAGATGTGTTTTCTCATGAGTTTCCCATTATTTCCTGCTCCCAGCCATTAGCGTGTGAAATGCCTTTCCTGTGGTATTTTGGTGTTTCAAGGCCTGACTTCAGTAGGAATATGAAGGAACACTGACAACTGTGAAGATGAAGAATTGTCAAGGAGTCCTTCAATGAGGTTAATTTTGACTTTGTTTTGAGAAATGGTGGGGAAGAGAAGACTCAGATGGTCAGTTGATATAAATAAACTCTATTTTAGGGCCAAATCAGATCTGTCCCAAGTCACTTAGGGGAAGCAGTATCCGGTCTGCCTATATCTAGTAAATTTTTTTGCACTCTGTCAATGCCCAGAGAGCCTAAACACAGTCAGACACTCACTATAATAAGAAAGACTCATACGTGTTTTATGAGAAATAACCAGTGCTCCGGAGTCCTCGTGAGCTATACATAACATAGACAAGACCTACGGGAAAGGAAAGTGGTGTTATCCCATTTGTCAGGGAAAAAAGTTGGTACCATTTCCATAAAGGAATCGGGGCTTTGTCCTCTCTGAGGGCTCCCTCTACCTAGCCCTGAACTTCCCAGCCTGATAAAATAGAACCTGTTGGGAGGAAGGGTGTCTCCATCTGGGTAGGGTGTTCTGGCAGTGTGTTTAAAAGTCTGCTGGACCACAGCAGCCTCTTGCTTTTCTGCCTCAGAAACAGGTGAATCAAGGTGTTTATTGACTGCATCTTAGATGCCCCTCTCTGCGAACACACTCTTCAGTTTTTATGCTGCCAACCATTTGGAGCTCTAGCTTAAGGCTAAATCCAGACAAGCTTACTTCTAGCTGGCCTGATGGTAGGCTTTGATCATGCTGGCATTCATTAAGTGTGCTTCTCCTACTCAAAAACCTCACTTCAGGCTTTGTTAGGAAAGTTTAGAATTTAACTGCAGCTAATAAATGCCGTTATCACTGACACTGCATAAGCAAACACCTCCTAGAGTTCACTTCTAAAACAAAATACTGAAAAGGTTTGGATTGCCTGTGTTTAACTGTTAAAGGCAGGGACAGAAGGTATCCGGAAGGGGTTCTGTGGGTTTGTGTTGTTTGGGGTTTTTTTTGGTCTAGAATTTTATCTATTTTTTTTTTAAATAATAGCATGCTAATTTCTTCCCTACGGGATATTCTCTCAAGTTTTCTACCCCTAGTTAGCTTCATGAAGCTGATCTGCATTGACTATGTTATTAGACTGATGCTTTCCAAGAGTCATTGCAGCTCGAACTGGTTTATACAGCTCCCCAATCATATCCCAGCCCCGTAGAAAGAGAGCAGCGCAGCTCAGCCATGCTGATCTTTGACCCCAGTGTATCTTTATGCCAGAGAAATGGAAATGATTTCCAGTAGCTGTTTCTGCTAAATACATTGCAGCACCAGATTCTTTCTCTTAGGGAGTTTTTTGGGGGCTATCTGCATGACGACTTTGGCATTCCCTTTTTCCCTGCATGACCAGGAAACATATTTGACTGAATCAACATTATTTAGGTTTTGGTATGTGACTCTGGTGTTTTTTCTTTCTTCATCTGCGTATACTCTTGGAAGAACATCTGTGAAATTGATGATTTTTGTGATATGTTTTCCTGTTGGAAGCATGTGGTACTTAAAATGAAACTTTGCCTTTCACTTACATTCTTTATCTTAAGTTCATTTTTGTTTCTTGTATGACAGTTTTTTGAGCTTAAAGGGTTTTCAGTGGGCATTTCACAAATGCTCTTATTATAAGAACTCTGTGAAGAATTGGTGCAGACTGGGGAAACAAACAATTATACTGAGAATAGTTACGACGACCCTATCTTACTAGGTTTTTTCCTTTCTGTAACATTATGACATTTAAATATGCATATTTCACTGCTATTTTGGTGTCTTATCCAAAGAATATATAGAAATCATGCTGCTGCAAGCTATCTCTGTAATTAATTCAATAAGGAATAAAGAAACTTGTGTTAATAAATAGGAAATTTTAGAGAAATCTTGGGGAAAAAAATCTCAGCAGTTTTCTTTCACGCTATAATGTTATGTCTTGCATAATGGAACAGCAGTATGTTACTTATGGAGGTAGAAATATGATAAAAAGGTTTAAATGTGGTTTTGCAAGCTATTTTAATATATCTAAAATGTATTTCAGTAAACTTCTGCATAAACCAACTTTCTGTCAGATTTCCCAAGAGAATGGCTGTTGGATTATTTAAGGGTAAAATAGGTCAGTTTATCTAATGTAAAAACAAGAAGTACAAAATACACAAAGTTGATGTTTGTTGCTTACATCTGAAGCAATGCTTTCATACATTTTACAATGATGGAGTTAATTTCTTCGCTTCTGAAAATCTAAATTAAATTGATTGAAATTAAGACTTCTTTCTTTCTACATACAGTGTCATGAAGAAAAACATTATTTTTATTGGGCCGAATACCCTGCTAATCAGAGGCAACAATTTGGTAACACAAAACCCTGAAGACGACATAATGCTTCCCATTAGCACCAGAACTGTTGATTTCATTTCATGTTTTGATCCAGTGCCATAGACTCTGTGGCAGAAAGTTGCTCTAAGTCTTTTCTTATGTGCTCATTGACTAAAAAAATCAGAGGCTACTAAAATAATCATGTAACTGTGCAAGCAAAAAAAGAACATGCACGGAATACAGATCAACTTTTGTATTTATGTACAAGTTCAATTTCACTTGCACTAAAAAGGTGCTTCTATTTCCAGTTATTGAAGACACCGTTTAAGTTGATTCTGTTGAAGTGACAGCAAATATGAGAGAAATACAACATCATGCTGAAGAGCCATTCATTCTCCTTGAAGCTAGAGTCTCACAATTTTCCATCTAGCTGATGGGAGAGCAGTAGAAATCACTTGGCCTTAAGGCAAGATAGCACTCGAATAGCAATAATTCATCTGTTCAAGCCAGTCTTGTTCATTTTTAATGATTACTGGCTTGAGTGAGCCAGTTTTACAATTTACACCGTTCCCTGAAAATTCATTCTGAAATAACATTATATTCTCATTTTACTTAAATCATTTTCCTTTTAATATAAGTGTTTCATATTTCTTCATTTTCACACTATTAGTCTACACACAGAGAACAGATTCAATTATACTTTTGGGTGTCTAGTTTTAGATTTAAGTTGTAATTGTCATAATGGATATTACCAATCTCTTCAGTTATTTCAATGCTTCTAAAAAATATCAGAATGAGTGTATGTGAAGATTTACTGAAAACTACAGTGTAATGTATCCTGATCAAGAACGGTACATATGGCAGTGAACAACATCCTTTACTTTTCTGTTTTTTGACATCGTTGCTTTTCGCCATCCTCAGAAGTCTGCAGGTTCACAGATAAAAATTAAACTTGTACAGCTGAAAAGAATCTCATAGGATTTAATATATCATAGTTTCTTATTCTACTTAGTGTCACAGGCCTTCTGGTTTGCCAGGATGTCATCAGCCCTATTGCTGTTGCCCTCCCCCAAGTAGAATTATTTAAATTTGATGGTCTTTATGCTAACACTGCAGAAACCTTTTTGTTTATATTATTTACGAAACTATCCAGGAACATGCCATTTCTAAAGAAACCCAAATTTCATCTATTAGTGATTCATTATATGCTCTAAGAAAGTATGCTGAGGTAGTATTTTTGATTCTAGCTTTTACCATCCTAGAATGACAATGTGTTTAATAAATCTCAAAGCACGTAAAGGAGCTTTTAATAAGCCTAGTTTCTTCTGCTGGGAATCCACCTGAGCCTCTACAATTTTTCCCAAAGTGTACCAGGTTTGCTCATGTTCTGGGCTATGATTTTAATTTACTTATTTAATAGATGTTACGTTCTTTGAGAATCCTGATTTTATTCAGATATATTCTCCTTCAAAGTATGAATACTCATTGCTAAAAGTAAGCACTAATGCTGGAGATGCCTGTGAGATGATCCTTTTCCAAAATGCTTATCTAAACAGACATTCCTGTTTCAGAGAGGAGAAGGCTGAAGCAAAGAGAGAGAAGTGTCAAATAAACAGGAGGGATATGTGTTTAAAGACTGCTGGTAAGCTGCAGTATGAGGAGGCATTGGTGGCTACATCGAGAGAGCACTTGCTGGTCCCTGGGGTGGGGCTGCCAAGGTGATCGAGACCTCAGGACTGAGCTCTTGGGACTCTGACACTCCAGAGTCAGGCTCCACCAGCATCCTTTTCTCTTCTTGCCACTGCAAAGAAATATGAAGTCACTAGTTGTGCCACAGTTATTAAAGTGGGCCACCCCAGGCTCATTTTACTACTGGACCCTGGTGATGGAAAGCAGAAAGCTTCTTGATGCTTTTAGCATATATGCACCAGTGTTCCTGCTTCAGCGAGGCAGCTGGATAGATCATGGGCTGGGAAAAGAAAAATGTAGAAGCTATCATAGCTTCTGTTGGTAGTGAAGGGACAACATCATGATCTTAAAAGATTCCTTGAGTACTAAGTAGCATACAGTGAAGTGAGAGCCTTCTAAATTCCAAGTGACCTGTCTGCCAGATGTTTCCTTTTTCTCATACCAAAGCTGTTCCTGGAGTCACTGGTTCATATAAATTATTAAGTATTTATCATAGTAGCAATTTTCACCCAGCTGAAATCACATGCCATCATATACCTTCTCCTGTGGTCACATAAATATTTAATTGGTGTGAAATGGGCTTGGGGAGAGCAGAGATTTGAATTGCTTCTTATTCTGTTCTAGAAGAATATTTATCATAAGACTCATGCTTGTTTGGTGCTTGTAGATGCAGTTCCATTAATAACCAGGGAAAAGTGGAGGAGTGCCTAGGACTGAATGCCCAGATGAGGGTAAGGTGCAGGCACATGGGTCCAAGGAAAGGAAGGCATAGAAATGAAGCATTTGAGATTCTTTGAAACTATAATATCCTTAATATTTTGTCTATCCTTCACTGCGCTGCTTGTTAAAATAGTGATAACCTTTGCACTGTTGATCCCTAGAGGACAAAAATCATGGATCATGATGGCATGTGTTTTTTAAGTTGTTCCTTGCCATTACCTGTAACTGGATTATTTTTATCGCTCTTGATTGTGACTTCTGGTTTTAGGAGCCTCTGGGTTTTTTGTTTTTTTTAAAAAAAAAAAAAAGCTGAGACTTTTACCTACAAATATCTCTTTCAAAATACAAAGCTCTGGTTAAAAACCAAGAATGAAGAACCGTGAATGGTTCAGTAATTTTGATATGTGTCCAGGTAAGGAAACGGAAGCAGAGCCCCTTTGTAGACGGTGGAGGAGTTCCTGCCAGCCCCTGATTTCTGCAAGGGATGGTCTACTTGCAGCCCACCTGGCAGTGGGAAAATCTGTGCCCATATTATTGTCATGTTACACCTGTGGCATCGATGTAGTCTTCCCCTTCCAGGCTTCTAAGGGAGGCTACAACAATATGCTTGATGGGCTGCTTCAAGTCCCATGTCATACCTCTCTTTGAGAATAAATCTATTGCTCTGCATAAAATGCACTAGGTGGCAGGTTGGTAAAGCTGAGTGTGTGAGCAGGGGCAGTGTGAGCTATCCCCTGGAACAGCAGCAGCTGTTCCCTGAGTGAGCTAATTGTTTTTATTTTATCACTCATGCTTGAGTCTCTTTACACTGAAAGGAGGACCCTACAGCACAAATAACTCAGACAAATAATTAAATTATCTGAAATAAATCTTAAGATGTCTGGGAAGCTGCGGCGTGCTTCCTCTTCCTGATGCCTCTTCTAAAAATCCACATCTCGGACAAAGGCAGGGGCCTAAAAATGGCAAGTTCCTCGTACGCAAACAGACAGCTCTTGCAGGGAGATATCAGCAAGCGTTTTCCTCCCACTGCTCTTGAGCATTGTTTTGCACATTTTATTTCTCCAGTACTGAACAAGGACAGAAGTGAAAGTCGAAAAAGTTCAACCATCCAAGCCCACATTCCTCAGTTACCTCATGTTCTCATTTTCTGCTCTTTTCTGTGCACACAGGCTCCTTTTTGCAGCATAAACAGTTTTGCCGTGGTGACTTCTTTCCTGCAGAACATTTCATCAACACTGACTGATTTATGTTATTACCATTTTTCCTGCCACATGTCACCAGGGTGGTCCTCCCTTTTAAGTCCAGGGAAAGAGGTCCAGATACACAATGTTTGTAGCAGTATATTATAATTTGTGTATGTTCCTAACAGGATGGAGAGTTTACAGAGAGTATGCTGTGATTTTTCTTCAGGAGGGAGGAAGGAAAAATATGGGGGTAAAAAAAAAAGGATGCGAGAGACATAATTTTTAAAGGAACAGTGAAAAGCTTTACCACCATTTAATCATTCTTGACAATGCTAGTTGTGAAGCTACACTAGTTCTTTTAGGCTTATTCAGTTTTGACAACATTTTGCTCAGAATACAAATTCATCTGTATATTGGATCTGTGCACGTTTTTCTTTTTCTCTCCTTTTCCATTTAATTCTTATATCAGCAAACAGGAAATGCATTCACAACCGTTTTTTTCTTATGAATTTTACTTTTACCTGTTTTCTCATACAATTTTCTCCTGACTTTCTTGGAGGGTGGTTATCTTGCAACCTCCTAAGCTTAAAGCATCAGCTGATCTTTAGCAAGTCTGTTTCCTCTGCACTACACCCTCCCTACTAAAGGTACAGGATTTGTTCTTGCCATTGCTTATCATGCTAGCATTATGATGCTGTTATGTGATAGTGTTATTGTATTGTTACAATACTATCTTTATCACTGGCATAAATTTGCCCTAATAAAAAGGGAATATCTTTTTTTTTTTCAATATGCAGAATTTAGTTTGACTGTAAAATGCCAAAAAATTCTACTTTGTTATTTTCTTGGCAACTGAATGACTGAAAAGCAGATGTCTTTAGAATAAATAAATACCTGCTCACCATTACTGTATTTCTGTAGTCAGTATTTATTTTCAGATTAGTTTTCTTTTGCTGCTATGTTAACTGAGCTTTTTTATTTTTTTAGTCCTTTAGATTTTTATTTTATCTCTGTACCTGAGGAACCTAGGCCAGAGTGTAACATGTGCTACTACACTACCATGATCTCTGTTATGTCCCGTGTTTCAGTGGAGAAAAACAGTTCTTTTTATTTAGTTTAATCCTAAATAAAACTGTTTATGTATTTGAAGTTCTGACTACTTTAATAACGAAGTCCTGTTTGGTGGAAAACAAGCCGGCGCTATTTTTAGCGGCCAGTTGATGTCGCTGTTACAATGCAAAATGTAACTAAAAATAGCCATGGATAACACTGACTAGTGTTATCAGTGAATTAAAACAAACGAATGAACAGGCTCATGTTTCGTAATAAGCCATTATTGCTGTGATTCATTAAAGCTGGGGATAAGAGAAGGATATTCCACCTATTGGTCGGGATGGGATTATTTGCAGTGTCTGGAGTGTGGACCTTGGCACCGTGTCAGCACGGTGACACCCGTGTCCTGCTGCTCAGGGCTGGCACCCAGGAGGTGGAAACAGGCTGTGGTGGAGGGACCAGCCCTGGCAGTCTTCTTCTGATACCCCTGTCATCGGCATGTGCCTGGAAACACTTTTGTCGTATACAAGTAGTCGTGCAATGGGAACCATCTCTTTTTCAGAAGCTACATTTCCCTTTGAAAGATATAACACTGGATGCTATTATAAACTCTATTCCATAAATACCAGGCAACAAATTTGTCAGAGTACGGTATGCTAAAAAGCAAAATAAACATGGGGTACCAGGCTGACATAGTATCTCAACATCTTTTTTTGCTGCCTTTTTTCAATCAAGTACCAATCACAAAATTTATAACTTTCATTGTTTGTTGCCTTTACACCACCAGTTTAGTACCAACAGAATGATTCCTTGGAGTGATGGCAAATCTCTCATATGCAGAAAAAAAATACATACGTGTGTGTATATATATAAGCCAACTACCACTATATGACTCAGTGTTGTACTTGGAGACTGAGAACTGGCAAAGAGTGGTCAGAAAAAAAATGTATGACTCGGGGTTCTGAAGGCCATTTTCACCTTCTCCTTTCCTCACCTCCACCTACTTTTCCCTGAAGAACCATAACGGCCCACACCAACCCCTGCTGCATTCTATGCTAGAGCCTACTGTGTTACAGTGATCATTTTCCTAGGGAAAAAAAAAAGAGAAGTAGATGTATTTATATTTGTAAGTATGTATTTTTGTAAGTAGGTGTGTATATATAGATAGTTCAACTTGTTGGCAATGTACAGAGGCAGCCTGAGTTGTCCTATCCAAGCCGAGCTGATGGTTTGCAGAACCCCACGGGTGCTTCGAACCTGCTGTTGATGATGGGTTTTGCAGCCATGAAGTTTCCCAGGTAAAACTTTCACCTGATGTTGAACTGAGTTTTGTTTGACTCATAAGACCGTTAACAGTAGAAACATGGTAAAATGGCTTTTCATTTAGGATAATATTTGTTTAAAGCTGAAATTGCTAATGACATCTCTTAAACTATTCAGTTTGTAGTCATCACGATTGCTCTCCATAAGCAACTCACCATTTGTCCTCTCAGGTTCCAGCATGTCTTTCTCCAGACACACCAGTTAACTGAGCTAGAAGCTTAGGTTTTGCCAGTGATCTCTGCCAAAACATTTTCCTGAACTAGCTGAAAACGTGACTCTTCTTCTCTGAAGCTCAAAATAGAGGGTAGAACGGCTGAAAGCTACCTACCGACTGTCTTTTTCCATGTGTGTGGGCTGTGGGGAATGGGACGTTTTCCAGGTTATCCTCTTTTTCTTACCTGTGCTGTATTGGGGCCCTACCCCGAGGATCCTGCTGTCCTCTTTTCGGGAATCGAAGGGTCTGGTCCAAGTGGCATAAGGTATGACTGCAACCCTGCAACTTACAAAATCTTACCAGAATATGAATTCTTTACGCTTCTAAAGGAATAAACGAGATAAGAATGCTTCAGTAATCATTTCAAATAAATGTTTTGCCACTGTGCTTAAATCTGAGTGCACATCGTACGGCCATCAAGCTCTTCTGCAGAATGGGCAGCATGCTTTTGGGATTTGCAGTGAAACTGTGACTGATGGAGGTGAACTGGCATTTCGAGAAACTGCAGTCGATTTGGACAAGGCCATACAGAAGTGTTATGCATTTCTTGGGCTTAGTTCATAGGGGGAAATTAATTATATCTGTGTATTTCAAGTGCAAAGCTTTTCTATGTTTTTTACAAACAGGAAGTTAAAATGAGCGCGTGAAAACAATTTGCAGATTTTGCCTTGGGTGCCTTGAAAGTGACAAATATTTTTCTGCTCTTGACAGTTTACTTAATCTGTGTAGTTTCACATGATGCTGAAATAAGATACAGTACAGTGAGTCAGTTCGCGTTACTTCTGCAGCAGTCCTAGTCAGGAGCAACACTGGCTTTGAGAGCAGCACAGACCATTGAACACCACTGAACAGGCTGTTGAGATGTAGCACTGCAGAGCAAGTGAAATCAAAACTATACACAAGCAAGAAGTAGGTACGTACTGATTTGTTTTTTTCCTATTTTCTTTCTGTCATGGAAATAGAACTAACTACTAATGTCTATCAAACTTATGGTTTTTGATAAATGTATGCAAATGAACTGAGAGATCAAAACTGCTACCGTCTTACAGAGGAGCATTTGGAAAAGATTTTGTTTGTAAAAATATATTTTCAGAGTAACCAGCATTATTAAAGACTATGAAGTATTGTGTAATTAGTCAGTATAATTCCAGATTAACACAACGATCATGAATATTTGTATTACAAAAACACTGCTATTTCTAAATATTTTGAATGGCTAGAACACTACCTAATACAAACAAAAAAACATTGGAAAGCTGTGTCTGTGCATATGCTATTATTACCTTAATTTACAAAGTAAAATAAATGTAATTGCATAGTGTGCAATTCCATGTGGACTGAAAATAATCAGCCTTTTTCTCAGGTTGTTTAGAATCAGCTATTGAACAGCTATTGAATTTATTTCACAAGAAAGATTTTTAAAAACTTGTTTGGAAATACAGAGTCCTAAATTGTCCTACTAGCTTCATGATAAATAACCTGTTATAATTAAACTGAAGCTATTATATATGGTGCTTCCAGCTTTCTGCTAATTCAGGCCTGCAAGGTAGAATAAATGAATGTAGGTAGTGGGATGAAGCAAGATGGAAAACTTGGCCTAATGTTAAAGAAATGATAGAATTAGTTATTTAGTAGCTCTATTTATGCATATTGTTCTGTCATTTGTGTTAAATGAAATGAAGATGGTTAACTATTCTTAATAAAAACGAAAGCCTTATGAACTTTTGTCCTTATCTTGAACTCCAAACTTCTTAGACATTTTTGCACTTCTCTATCAACCCAATCCCACCTTGAAAGCTTGTATTCATAAAACAATTTAGTAACAAATTTCCCAATAGGTTTAGCAATCCAAACTGTAGAAAATGGGCTTAGGAAGAAGCATCCATTGTCCTCATTTTGCTGTGGAAGAGAGATGTAGGAAGCGTTTCATTTACTGTAAAAGTCAGAAGCAAGAGAGTATTTAAATTTTTGCAACATTTTTATTCATGTGTCTTTACAACAGAAATACATAAGCTTTTTTTATTACTTGAACTTTTTAGAGTTATTGATAAATCATGGCCCCTTTCAACCTAGGCCATTCTATGACTAAGTTATAAGCAGCTTGTGGTCACAAATATATTACATTTGAAAATCTTACTCTACTTTTCTATCAGTCTTAAGTATTTGGAAAAACTACATAAAAACTTCAGTTATGGAATGGAGCACTGTGCTTTTCCACTCGAATAAAAGACAAAAAGGCTTTTTTTTAAAAAAAAGTCCACATTATTGTATGTGATTGGATGTGATCTTGAGGACACTAGATCAATTTTATAAAAAAAAAAAATTACACTGCTAATATTGCTTGTCTTCTTGTTGTGTAATAGCATAGTTCTTCCCAGGTCAGAATGTAGGATCTCATAAATGTTTATAAATATGTCAAGGGGGAGTGTGAGGAGGACGGAGCCAGGCTCTTTTCAGTGGCGTCCAATGACAGGACAAGGGGCAATGGGTACAAACTGGAACAGAGGAGGTTCCACAAAAACGTGAGGAACAACTTTTTCACTGTGAGGGTGCCAGAGCCCTGGCACAGGCTGCCCAGGGAGGTTGTGGAGACTTCTTCCTAAGAGAAATTCAAAACCCGCCTGGACGCGTTCCTTTAGGGGATCCTGCTCTGGCAGGGGGGCTGGACTAGGTGATCTTTTGAAGTCCCTTCCAACCCTGAACATTCTGTGATTCTGTGATCTCTAGGCCAGGTGACACCATGCTCATTTCTCTGCCAAACTCTGTCTATACTGCTAGGAGGCATTGAGTCCTGTGGGAGTTCACCTGGTGCAGGCAAGCAGGCAAGCGAGGTGGTGGTGGAATGCAGAAGCCTGTGGGACGGGATAACCCACCTCAGTATATTTCTTCCAAAACGATGGGGATGTGATTGATGCTTGGTAAATACACGTGTGGGCTTGCAGCTCACATGTTTGGCATCGATCCACTCTCAGATGCTGCTGTCAGAGAAAATACATGTCAGAGAAAATACTCCTAGGGGAGAGCTGGAATGAGGACATAGTGCTGAGCATGGGGGTTTTGCAAATGGAAATAAGGGCAAAGCTGCATGTGGCCATGGTGCTAAGAGGATGATAGTTGAAACACTCTTACGATTTCATTGATGGTGCTGTAATGAAGAAATAGTCATCTTGGAATGCATTCTCAGTAGTTCCTTTGGTTTGGAAGATGGCAGATTGGCTGACAAGCAGTCAGGCATGCTGCGAGATAAATTTAAAATTACTATATGTGAACTTCAGTGTTTTACACAAGTTGGAAAGGAAAAGTTGATACTGCTATGAAACGACATTACATCACTGTGCTCGCTGCTGCCAAAAGGATATCCTAACATGTCTGTTAAACTCTCTTTTTTCTGTCGGATTTGTTACTGTAATCCTAGAACTTTCCGCTCTGGACATGGATTTTGCTGCTCTGAGTTTCCTAAAGAAATGTACAACAGGAAAGACTGTTTTTACTGAACAAACCATATCAATTCCTTTCATTTCTCTCTCACGTGCAGGTAACAGGTCAGGCTCGCATACTGTCGCTGTACTGTTTACATCTTGATGGAAATAGCCAAATGATAGGCAGACGTTGCGTAGTAAGTGGCTGGCCATGCTCACCAACTTTGCTCGTTCCTCCTCCATTTTGCCTTTTCTTGCAGCTCCTTTTACTAGTTTGCAAGGTGTCTTTTCTTGGCTTTTTTTTTTAATTATTATTGTAAATTTAGACTATAGGGCTAAAGACTAACTTAATGTCTTTTTTCTAAAAGTTTCTACTACTGTTACTCTTGAGGTTCCTGGGGGGGGTAACATAATACTAAAGAAAAGATGTACAGATTTTCAGAATAGGTCTATACAGTGGAAACATAAATTAGATGATAATTTCATCATTGATAATGATTTTTTTTAAAGTCTATTAGATTTTCTTCTTTACTTAACAAATCAGCTTGTTACTCAGACAGAGAATTACACTGCAGCAGTTTGGTAGCTGCTTATGCAGAATTGGATAACAGTAATCTTTCTTGCTGTTTGCTTCAGATAAGATGTGAGATAAGAAAACTGAAAAATATAACAGAAAAAATGTAGGAGACTGCCTTACTGGAAAATTTGGATAGGTGTATATGTTGGATGCTGCTATTTTAATTCTATTTTTCCCTCTTCACCTGTTTCTTGACATTAGGACTTTATTTATTATCTCTTTGCATTATCGTAAAAGGATTTTCTAGCTAACTGACACATGACTATGTTCTCACTTCTGTATGGATTTTTTCCAAGGATTCCAGTGCATACCAGGCACAAGAATGCTGAAGTCTAGTTTTACATTTTGACCCAAATATTTTAGACCAAAATTGAGCTTCTTTACTGAGGGAAACTAAATATTCCTAAACATATGAACTGTAAGTTTCTTTCTGTTTCTTGTGTTAGTGGGTTAAGCTAAGGTCAAAACTGGAAAAGTAACTATGTTCAGGGAAATGATTAGGATATAAACATGAATCTATAAAAGAAAAGCTTAAAAATCAGCATGCAATTAATGAGATACAGAATCAAGGCCCAAACACTTTATATCAGTCAGAAAATACAGTCAATTCCATGGATATAAGAAAATTCTATCTAGTCAGAGAGAAAAGGTCTCTAAATTTAACATAGAAATGAAACACTAGAATACAGAAATCAGTGAGATTTCAGAGCAACACAGATTAAAGTCTTTATAGAAATGTTCAGTTTGTTAATTAATCTACTTTACACTTTAGCATGCTCCATAATCTGCTTTCTAGACCTTCTCCATAGTGACTGACAGTTTATTAGAGTTGTTGTGCTAGTGGCTAAACTCCCACTGTTTTCAGTAAGATCAGAACATTTGCAAACAATTTTACTGCAAAGATGAATTTTGCATTGCAGAGCTTTAAATAGGAAAGAACTGCCCTCGCTGAAAGAAGCAGTCTCAACAATTCTGTAAACATTAATTTTTCATGCTATTTAAATATATTACATAAAAATTGATAGAAAATCAATAATTTTGGGTGCTGCTGTAAACGTTTACTGTCCTTACTCAGACAACCTTTTAGATCATCCTGGTCTCAGAAACCTTCTTTCAAAATGTTTAGAAACTGCTTTGCAAGAATTTTAGAAATTGGTATGTTTGAGAAGGGACATTTAATTTTGAATGTATATTACAGGCCACTTAATATCAAGTTGATGTTGAATTAGTCTGGTTCTGAGTCTCTTGCATTTGCTTTTTATTACACCCTCTGTTATAACCATTCAAGGTCATTTAATCCAAACTCCTGTTCACAAGTCTTACAGTTGCCATCAACAAACTGGGTCAGACATAGCTTGGTCAAGGCAAATTCCGAAAACTGTCAAGGACAGATATTTCACTTCTTTGTGGGTAACCTGTTCTGACAGTGCACTACCAGTGTTGTAACAACTTAGCGTTCATTCTGAACCTCACATGCCACCGTGTGTGGCCGTTGTCACTAATCGGATCATGTAGCACTAAAAAGGGGTTGGTATTGTCATCTTTGTGAAGTGACTTTCAAGTAGTTGTAGGCTGCTGGAACTCCTTATTTTTCATATCAAATAACCCCCTTTTTTTTTTAACTTCTCACAGTTTATATAATATAGACTCCTGAGCTTCTACAAACCTTCTCCAGTTTTCTTGTGTCTCTCCTGAATTGGGAGGATGTGAAGCAGGAAAGCTAGACACAAAATTGCAGGTGCAGCTACAATCATGCCAAGTAAAGGGAATTAATAACCCTTTGATCTGCTGGCTACATTTCTCCTGTGCTTTGCCTTATTTGTGATGGGAGTGCACAGTTGGCTGCTGTTCAGGCTGGTGTTTCCCATAACCTCCAAGCCCTTCCCATCAGAGCTGCTGCTGCTCAGCCTGAATTGATGTGTGGGTTTTTTCAGGTGCAGAATTTTGCACTTGCTGAGCTTCATGAGTATCTTTTGGAGTGCATTTAGTTTTCTTTCTGGGCAATAATTAACAGCTGGCAATAATTAACTTTTGAGATGGCTGTATTTCTTAAGGAAATAATTGGCATATGCTGCTTATCAAAGGCTAATTAGGTTTTAATTGAAGGTTGTATTTCATGTGACTTTCTGAAAAACATTATGGAAGTACAAAATTTAATTTAAAACATATCTCATAGCCTGTTTAATAGCAATACTACTTGTAAATCTGGAGACTCAGTACTCCTGTTCTTATCGGGCAAAATGTTTACAGATCCCAAGCAATACAGATATGCATAGAACGACACACGTTATGATGAAGTGAGACCAAAATAGCAAATCTGATTTTCTAATCTTTCCTGAAGAAGACTACCTCATGTAAAAGGAACGTCTCTCCGTCTGTCAAAGTTAATCTTAATGTCAAAACTGAATACCTCAAACTGGAGCAAAAACTCAGTAAGATGTGAGGGTCCATCAGCCTTAAGCTTTTGAGTCATGATTTTGGTTATGTTGACTTGCAGAGATACAAGGTTTGAGTCTAGTTCTGTTTGATCCTGGTGTTGCGTGATATGGTCTAGGGGTGAACTTACGAGTAGAGTTAATGGTTGGACACGATGATCCCAAGGGTCTTTTCCAACCTGGATGATTCTGTGATTCTGTGAGCAGAATTATGATCTATTTTAGAAAAAGTTTATAAAATGTTACAGAGAGATGATTTGAGACTTAGCTTTATATAAGTAACAATTTCAAGAGGTATTCTTTAGACAATGAGTATGAAGGCAGATTGATTTTAATAAGCTTCAGAGACAATGTAGTTTGTGCATAGAGAGCTTAAGAATGTATGTATTTCCTACGTATCTTAGCCATCAATTCACAATTGTTCTGTTTTCCACACTCTAAAAATGCTGTTAAACTGAAACAAACTCTCCTTATTTATCAAAGAATTATCTTTCCAGATTCTCATATTATAGTATTTTACAATTATCAATGTTGGTCGGTTGACAGTGTGAAGGATTTAATTTAAAACACCTTTGTAGAGATATTTTGCTCTTCTCTTTGCAGACCTTACTCCAGCTGTCATATCTGTAGTTTCATGCGTATGTGCTATCCACTGCTAAAAATAGAGATTTTTTTTTATTAAGAAACAAGTAGAAAAACAACAGATTTCTGTCCTCAGTCCTCGGAACTTAATTCTTCTGCTAGGTTTTTGCACGCTACCTTAGCTTGGCTTTCTCTCCTCATCATTCTGTGCACTAGTAGTGTCAGATAAATCTGTCTGAAATCAGAAGTTCTGTGACTCTCCATGGAGGACTGTGGACCAGAAATTAGATGGATGGCCCTGAGTACCAGGCAGCTGACAGTCTCTTTTCCAAGAGTGTGCAAGATAACCTTTCTAGGCTGTAATTTTACTTATCAGCACCTTCTCTTCTCCTCTGCATTTATCACAAAAGGGTCCTCTTCTGTTTTCCTCTCATCAGAAAAGGAGCATAATGTATGCTGCTCTTCTACTTCACCTGCAAGACAAAGGTGTCAGCCAAGGACTCTGTGAGAAGTAGCTCTGGCCTAGAACCTTAAAAAGGTTTAGACCATTCCAGTGTAAGAGCTACACTTTCCCTTTGCAGACTGTGTATGATTATTAATTACTGAGTTTATAGCTTTTTTACCCGGTGACTCTCAGCTGTTGGGTATAGTTTTGGTTTTAATCCCTACTTACCCATTCTAGTGCCTGCATTAAAGCTTTTAAATAAACAATGTTTTGATTCTACCTCCTCACTTGGCTTGCTCCTGTTTTTCCAGCATTTGTTGATCAACAAGAGCCAGCCTGGCTGGCTTCCACTTGCCTTATTCAGCCATGCAACATCT
>NW_009702917.1:0-1279 GCF_000703405.1 Apaloderma vittatum | reverse complement strand
TCTCAGCACGAAAGAGCTGTTCCCAGCAGTTTTCCTGAAATTGCAGAAGTGCAGAGGGATGCCTCATCTGTTACCTTCAGTGTGCACAAAGGCACCGGAGACTGACAAATGAGTGGGATAATGTCTTCACAGCACCATAGCTTTTGCATCTTTTCCTAAACTGACAGCAAACCTTCTGCAAATGCTCCAAACAAGAACAAAATTTGGTCAGCTGTCCTGAGGAGGTAAGGTTATTTTTTTCCCTTATGGTAACAGTTGGATGTGTCAGTTACATGTTACATAAGAGATGTCTGGTATACTCTAGAAAAAAAGTGCTGGAGACCTGGTAAGAATGCAATTTTTATTTTATTTCTCTACCTATAAGTGCCCTTGTATGGATGCATTGGTTTATATATGGCTGTTTAGTATGTTTGCATAGTGGAAAAACATCCTTGTACAGAAAAGAACTGCGCAGCCATCACGGTTGTTTAACTAAACCAATGTAGGCAAAGTAGTACAATTGCTCGTACAGACTGGCCTGTAGTAAGGGGTGGCAATCATGTAATTTTTTTAAGCAGATGGCATACTACAAACCCCAGTCAGCTATGGGGAAGTTCTAGCTTTGCCTTCCTCTCCGAGGAAATTTCTAGTACATCTTCTAGCACACAAAGGAAGCCACATAATTTGAAGGAGCTATACAGATTTTGCCACAAGCTGCACAGGTTATGTAACAGTGATTTAATTAACTTCTGTTGAGTAAATAATGTGTGTATCCCTAAATGGAGAAGCGGAGATATAGATACTGCTAGACGCAGGCTGGGATATGGGCGGACTGAATTTAGGATTGGCAAACCGGGTTATTGTGGCAGAAAAAAATGAAGAAAAAGGTTCTTAGGGATTTTGATTGATACTGTTGTGAAACTTATGCAGAATCTACAGAGACTAATGTGAGTGGAAGGAGACTGGGAAAGAAATTAAAGCATTGTAAATTTGAGGCTTTTATCATCTGCAATGACCCTCTTGGCATACTCTGTGGAGAAAAGGGAAATTATAAGGCAAATAACATAGAAACGGGCCACATCCGGCCGTGAATGTGCAATTTAGTGTCTTTTTGAAAAAAGCAATCTCCAGAAAGATTAAGACTGTGAGTTTTGTACACGGGGAGCTGGAGCTGCCGCACAGGTTTAGGGTGTGAGCTTGGGATTCTCGGACGGGACCGAGGGGCTCCAATGCGATCTCGAGGGCGCGAGGCGCATCCCCGGCCGCGTGCAGGGGCCGCGCTTGGTGCTTGGCTCCCCCT